>NW_027509097.1:17615000-17912500 GCF_051911475.1 Siphateles boraxobius
GTTAGAATATGAACAGTAAGTGTTCAATTGTCAATATTTTTGTTTGATAGAGGGAAATACACTGTTCTTTAATGAAAAAAAGCAAGTTCGCATTTTACATAAATGTTATTTCTTATCTAGGCAATGAGTGCAGCTGTGTGCTTCATGGTAAATTGTAAGTGTCTTTTTAAGCTATTTTACCAAATTTTTGTGCTTGTTTTGTTAACAGTTGAGACTTCTCATATTATCAGGAAATCAGGCAAATGTTAACTGTTTTCTCAAACTCTGCTTTCCTCTGTGCCCATAGCGGCAGTGGATTTGAGTCGTGAGTTTTGTGAGCAACTAGACAGCCTGGTTGGTCCCCATCTCACCCTACTGGCGTCTGACATATGTGAGCAGTACAATGTCAACCGGAGGATATCAGGGTCAGTACTACTCCAGAGCTCCATACACACTCACCTTTTTCAGTGAAATCTGTCAGGTAGTGGAGACGTTTTATATGTGGTTTTAAAATTTGGCTTGCAGCTCTTTTAAACTATTCATATGTATGTTGAGCTGTCACTGCAACTCTTTCAAATGAGTCCTGCTTCACTGCTAGCACATGCATCAATCTTAAATGACTAGGTCATCCAGTAACCATTCAGAAATATAGACAAGGCTTTCACTCGCATGCATTCCACTGTATCATCTCTCTTCCAGTAGCAGTTACCGGAGCTTATCCATTAATCATATCTAAACAGTGTGTCCTTATCTTACCTGAGCCCTGCGTGGCGCGCAGTATTGTATTGTGTGGTACAATCCCTCATATCAACTTACATGCCACTTATCACACTTTAAGGACACATAACTGCTTTTATTCTTGCATGCATGTTGCACTAGAAGGGAATACGGTAGCTCAGCTACAATAATTCTCTCAAAACTATTGTTGTAGGCCAGAGAAGGAACCTCAGTTTAAATTCATCTACTTCAACCACATGAACTTGGCTGAGAAAAGCACCATCCACATGCGCAAGACAGCCAGTGTGTCCCTCACCTCTGTCCATCCGGACCTCATGAAAATCCTTGGAGACATCAACTGCGATTTTGCACGGTAAGCAGTGCTATTGATTTATTTAAGAGGTATGTATTGAGGTCATTGTATGTTTGAATTGCATTTTTTTTAAAGGTATTAAGGAATAATGCTTGGTACACACTGCACGTCATCGGACCGCTGTTCTTCACACTACAAGACTGTCTGGGGTACCATTTAGGTGCTGTTGTACATTAAACGAGGGATCGGCGACAGGGGGTCAAGCTTTTCACAACATTTCAATAGGAAAAATCGTGACAACTCAGTCTTGTCTATGTTTCACAACGCAACACGCGAGAAGTGTTACAGGAAATAACTTAAGGTCGCGCGTGAGACTGTATTTCTTCCTGTAAAAATGATTGCCTGCAAAAAGCTCGCGATCCAAGTTTTCTGTGCACTGATATGCAAGGAAAATGAAAAAAAAAGAAGAATATGAAGGAGAGAATGGTTGCTTTCAGAAGCCATGCTTGCTGATGTTCTGTTGCAGGTCTATGACTCCTGAACTTTCCCTCGCCCTGTATCTTGCTGTCTCATTTACATTAGGTCATCGCCGATGTCATTTCAAGTCAAACACATCTCACACTGCAGGACTAAATTTCTCACGGGCATCTGCAACGCATCAACATTTCTCTCGGATTTGATAATACACACTATGTGATTGTCACATGTGAATGAACACTGTTTTGCCTCTGATTTTGGCTGTGATTTTGTCTGCGATTTCCATTAAAATCGGGCCTAAAATGAACACGGACAGAAATAACGTTTCACCAGAAAATGACCATTCCTCCAATCTACTACAGTGTCACATGATCCTTCAGAAATCATTATATGCTGATTTGCTGCAGCCTGCTCAAGAAACATTTTTGATTATTATCAGGCAACTTTTTTTTTTTCAGGATTATTTGATAAATGTATAGATGCGCCCACATAAACACACTCTGACATGACCTTCCTTGATTGCAAAATTCGGAAGGATTTTTTTAAAAATATTGTAATTGAGGCAGAACTACAACTTCTCTCAACATCAACAGGTTTGTGTTTGTGATGTGAAGTCTTTAAGTGGCATCTTAACTTTTTTGACTTCATATTGTCAGAAGTTAATATTTTGAGATGCGCGACACACTCTGGTTTCTCTTCATTACCCCGTTGTTCTGGTGAATCTGAGGGCGAGATAAGCCTCGTGATATTTTCTTGTCTTTTCACTGCACTGGACGCGACTGCTGCACTGCGCCGCAACAGCTTGAGGATGTCTACTGGAAGTGACAAAGCAAACGTTGCAAATCAATTTGTCCTTCGTGTCAGAGCGATGAGCATGTCAGAAAAAGAACAGGGTGCCAGTTTACTGTCTGGGGTTTGTAGTGTCGTGCTTCATCCAGTAGAAAGCGTCACTGATTATAATGGATTGGTTCTACTTCAAGACGTTGTTTTGGTGTTTGTGAATATGAAGTACACTCATTTCCTGCTTTACGTTTACCTGGCACTACCAGTCCTTTCACAAACTTGACAATGCTTTGTGCATAACCACTGTGCATCATTCTTATTTTATATTTCACGTCTTCCTGATTCTTTGATCACGCCATCTAGTGGTCTGTTATCGCACAACTACAACCTATAAAAGCGGGTACTGCTATTCATCTTCAGGTAATAAAATGTCAAATTAATATTTTGTGTTCAATTATGTACTTATGTGGCAAGTAGCCGGATAATAAGTGGGATTATTATGCAGCGGGGTCTTGAATTACCCTGAAGAGGTTTCTTTTACATAACAATCTGCTGACTGTTACACTATCCCAGACAGTAACATGTCGACCCAGATCCGGCCCACATCTGGGTCGACATGGATTCAACGCATACCGGATGTGGACCGTAGCCTTGCCACGCTCCCCAGTTTGGGAACCACTGTTGTAATGTTAATGAATTTGGAGTAATCTAAATGAGCAAACGGGTGCCTGAGGGTGCTGATTTGCATAATGCATACAAATATATACAAATTATATGGATTTGTTTTATGATGCCTTTATGATCTTTGTGGTCTTTGTTACCACAAAGATCTTTGTTTGGACCTTCAGTGGGGATTCATTATAATTGATTAACCAAAGTCTTTTTGTAAAATGTTTGGACTGACTTGGGTGAGTAAATGACAGAATTAAACACTTTTGGCTTTTTTTTTTTTTTTTACACAGATTTCTTCAAGATTTTTGTATTTTAACACATTAATAAGGCCACCAAAAGTATGTGATTTTTGCATATTTATTTTTCGTACAAAAGTATTGATGAATTTGTTTTTGAAAATGTTCATACCACGATATCAGTAATGTATGCGTATGCACAGTTAGTGTGTGTAACCCAGTGTCTGCTTGTTTTGTAGGGTGGATGAGGACGAGGAAATCATTGTTAAAGCGATGACCGATTACTGGGTTGTTGGAAAGAAATCTGATCAGAGGGAGTTGTATGTCATTTTGAACCAGAAGAATGCCAACCTCATTGAAGTGAATGGTATGCTAATATTATTCACCATATAATGGTGCGAGATTGTATAAAAACCACTAGTTAACATTTAGTCACAGTTTTTTACGTTTATTTACAAGTTAGTGTGTTGAAAACCTTTCTTTTGACCTTAACTCTTACCAAGCTTCTATTTGTGTTACAGAGGAAGTGAAAAGGCTGTGTGCAACACAATTCAATAATATTTTTTTCTTGGACTGAAGAGATATGATGGGCATGGACTACTTCACTACACTAAAACTGTCAACCATTCAGGTTTTACTGACAGCATCAGTGTAATGCAATAATTGCATTGTAAAAAAAAAAAGAGTTTTCACATCATGCAATTTTTTAGATTTTTATTTAATCTATACAGAACTGTGGTTGCTTGTAATTAATTATAAAATCTGAATTTTACTGTAATTACCTCTTTTCATTTGTTTGTATGTACATATTGTCATGTTTAAGTACCCATTAGCTATCCTTTCTTTTGTTTAATTCCCATTGTTCAGATTTGTTTTATCACTTACAGATACAATTAGAGGGTGAAATACGCACTGATGAAATTCAGAATATGAATCTGTCGAGATATATTTTTTCTCTTGTTTTAAATGTCATCAGCATCATGGTTTAACACCCATTACTTAAAAATAAATTTACAATTTCATTAAATGTAGGTTGCTTTTCTTGTTCAAATATACTTCACTGTTAAAACGGATTCCAATTCTCTGCCTGCCTCATGCTGATTAAGACAAGGGTTGCATGAAACGCATCTGGTCCAGATTTTCTCTATATATATATTGAATTATTAGTTCAGCTTTCATGTAGCCTTTAAGTGGTAAAATCACTTGATCCTGGTTCATAATAATTTTCATACTTAGCCTATAATTTTGTGTCACAACCACTAGTTTTATGATTTAGAAGTTGTTAGCCTGCAAAGGGAATGTTCTATGATAAAAAATGATTAACCTTACATTGGCTTGGGAAGAATTATGAGCTAATTGCATCATACAAAACGCCAGAATGTATTATATCCGGACATCTGGTCAGGGTGATCCACCTTGACTTTTATCCTCAGCAAGAGGCTTACCTTTCTGAATACAATCATTCAAAATAATAACGGACAGAGCAACATGGAACGTGTGATTTATTTATTTATTTTTTAAATGTAATGGATTAATCGTCTGTAGTAGTGCCAAAAGAAAATCACCTTTGAAATGTCCTAGACAGCTGCTGAATTAAAGTAATAACATCTTGTACAGAGTGACTGCATCATACAGTCGTGCTCAAAACTTTACATGCACCTTAAATAAATTAATTATTTTGACAAAATAAGAGGAATCATTCAAAATGCATGGTACTTTTTTATTTAGTACTGTCCTGCAATAAGATAGTTTACATAGATGTTAGCAGTCCACAAGACTAAAAAACCCTGGCTGAATTTTAAAAAAGACCCTTTTATACCCTTGATTCTTATTAAAATGTAATTTTTTTTTGTGATAGCTGTTCTTGAGTCCCTTGTTTGACCTGAGCAGTTAAACTGCCCAACGTTCTTCAGAAAAATTCTTCAGGTCCTGCAATATTTTTTTATTTATTTTTTGTGGATCATCTAGGTAACCACACACACACAGTAACAGTGGTATGCACAGACCTCCTCAGGGGCAGGGGCGGAAGGAGTTTTTTTTTTTTATCCTTTCTTTCCTTAGCATTCTATGAAAATATGTTGCATAACATGCATAACACATCAAACGAAAATAGGGAAATTACTATAATATTACTAAATATAATTTACTTTACCAAACAAAACAGTAAGAATCAAGAAGGTAATTATGAGGAACTCATGTTTAGTTTTGTTGATGTTAATTTTATGTATGTATATGCATATAGTAGCTATCATGAAATCAGTAACACTTTACAATAAGGTTTCATTAGTTACATTTGTTAACATGAACTCATAATGAGCTGCACTTCTACAGGATTAGTTAATCTTAGTTAATATTAATTTCAGAATTTACTAAAACATTATTAAAATCAAAAGTTGTATTTGCTAACATTAGTTAATGCCATAGACTGTTAATGCACTGGCTGTGAGTGTGAACTGCTGCGTGCTTACATAGCGCTACAAAGGAAACTCCGCCTATCACTTCATCTCCGCCAAATGCTTCCCCCAAAAAAATGTATATATTTTTTTATATTATTATTGTAAGTGGCAATAGTTTATAAATGTATAATTATCTATTATACTGTATATAATAATATTATTATTATTTAGAATTATCAGAGAGGGGCACAATACATTTGAGACAAAAGGGGCAGGGGCTTGACTCGTCATCTAAATTTGACCAATCAACGGAGGTTTCTGTGTTGGGGAGCAGCGAATCAGAAGAGCTGTATGTCAGTTTCAAAACTTTGCCTGCCCGCCATCTTGCAAGTCGTACTTCTAGGACAGTTAAACGTTTGTTTACTGAATAGATATTGCGAATTATTAAATCTCCGGATTAAACGTTCTTGACTCCCGTAAACCCACCTTAATATAAAGGTAAGAAATAGCTCCTATTATTTCTCCCAGAGGGTTTACAATTAAACTTAGTTTGTCATTGCGTACGACTTCCAAACATGCTAAACGTGAGATTTGTATCGTGAGCAAAACTGATCATCATGTGTTGTTGTTTCTGCTGCTTTGCGTCAGGAAAAATAATATTTGGAATTTTATATTATAAATGTGAATATAAAGATTTGGTTTAGAATTTACTTTTTGCAAATGACATCTTGCCTATAAGAAATTAACACGTATTTGCTTGACTATTTGGTTGTATTTGTTTTGTTTTTACCTAAAACATTGTGACAGGATGCTCTGAGAATGAAAATGACATGAAGTCGGAATCAAATAAATGAAGTAACGCTATATAAAAAACACTAAATGTTACATTGACATTATCCATGTTTTTAATACCAGGTTAGCAAAAAAGAAGTTATTAAAGAGTTTGATGACGCTGCCTTTGATGTCAACAACAAAGATATGAACGCGTTAATCTCACTTGTAAAATTTGATAAATCAATTTAATCTTAAACTGTCCTAACTATTAAGCAAAAATTATATGGTTATACGGTATTATTTACATTAAATTTTTCTGCATTTGATCTAAAAACAGACCTGAGACCAGTTTAGACCAGTATAAACATTCATTAAATAAGTCACTAGTATGGTAAGTCTAACCAACTTAGACGTATTGTCTAATTTGACAAACTACTACTAAGTAACTTGCTTAAAGTTATAGCCATTTTTAAAGGAAAAAAATTAGATGACTAACTTGTAAGGCTGGTCTAAGCATTTTATGCAACCAGCCACTGGAAACAAGTATTAGGTCACGACCCACCTGGAGAGAACCACTTCTTTAGGTAATTGACTGTTCTTGTTGTGAAAAACTCTTGTAGGATGGACTCTCGCTTCGCTCACCTGTACAAGCGGGACAGCAGTGTGTCTATGATCCGGCTTAAGATGTCCAGACGTCGGTCTCAATCTCAGAAAGAGAACCGAGAGAAGGTCCAAAATCTGCGCAGGCACCTCGACCAGCTGCCGGAGATCGAGCTCTCAATGGATGCATCCAGCATCATGGCCACCCAAGACCAAGCAGCTAAAACAAAGACAGCTAAAGGTTAATATCGTAGTTAGTTTAGTTGTTCGTTTTTATGTTGGCATGGCTTTGTTTTGAAGTAGTTACAATTGTTCTTAACAGATGGAAATGCTGCTGCTGCTGAGGAGAGGAAGAAGATGCTCTCTCGCTACAAAGAAAACAAGATGTTGCAGAAAGAGAAGGAAAAGCGGGAGAAAGAAAAGAAAGGCGTGTTTAAGGTCAGCCTGTATAAGCCTCAGCCGCTCGGGTATCTGCCTTCCAACACTGCTGCACCAGCAAGAGGCAAGGTGAGTGATGGGAATATCAGTTTGAAAAGTCATTCTCAGAGTCAGAATATAATGAAGAGTACTTATGCTGCGTTCAAGTCATGTCGAAAAGATTTTATTTACGAGTTAAATGCACATGAAGTAAAGCCACCACAAAGTAATAAATACGAGTGGGAATATCTGTATTTTCTTTAAGCCCTGATCTTTTCGAGTTGTGGGAGTCAGTGAGAAATGTGACGGAATCCCACAATATTTAGCAATGACATTTTCAAGCTTTTTTATTTACAACAAAATAAGCCAATTGACTGCACAAATATAATAGCATTATAATATAACAATATAATTCATATGTAGTGATAAAGTTTACAGTGGCTTCATAAAAAATAACACTATAAAATAATAATAAATAACGTTAAAGTTACCACAATCTTGCTCCGACGAAAGTGATTTGAACAAACATGACGCCATAAACACAAATTCTCAACTCGTAAACACAAACTTCCCAGAAGGACTTGAATGCACCATTAATTTCCCATCTCATTTCTCATCATGATTTATGACAGATCGCGGAAACTAACCAGTCCACACGAGTAACCCGCTCGATGCAGAATCAAAAGGTATGTAAGCGTGCAATCACAAAATGAAATGACAAAAATAATGAGGTTTTTTTAAACAATTTCCCCCAAAATTCCCCTTGTCTGCCATTGGTCAACAGACATATAGTCTTGCTGCAAACTGGAGTAATAGTTGCTGGAAAATTTGCTTATAATTACAGGAATAAATTGTATTTTAAAATGTATTAAAATAGAATACCCTAAATTGTAATATTTCACAATATTACTGTATTTTTGATTAAATAATTGCAGCCATGGTAAGCATGAGAGACTTCTTTCAAAAACATACCGACCTCACATTTTTGAACAGTAGTTTTGTTCAAACTACTGATTTATTTAGTTTAAATAAATCTGTAATTGCAGTAAGTACAGTAACTTTTACCTTTGTTTTTCTGTAGTTACAGTTTGAAATCACGTCATTTTTGTTTTATATTATGTACTTCTGTTGTTGTTATTACAGCCTGCAGTTGAAAGACATGCTGTTCTAAAGAAAGGTTTGTTCTGCTTGTTTAACTCTGTTTTTCATATTACCGAATGCTAATCATTCAATTTGATCAAGCTGAAATGGTTTCACTGCTGTTTGTCTGAACTGTGAACTGTGATGCATTCATGCTGTTATTAAAGAATCTGTGTTTGTACAGTTGAGACAGTATCGACCACCAGAGCTCCAACTAAGAACAACTGCAAAGCTCTTACTTCCACAAAAACCAGAGCAGCTACAGGTAAAACCACTCACTTAAATTTAGGAACGTGCAAAAAACGCAGGTGGATGATATAGTTGCGAATGTAACTTTTTCATATATACACACAACTGCTTGTTTGAGTTTGAGGGTCAAAAAGAAAATAATAATTTTAAAGTCTAATGCTCACCCAGGCTGTTACAGAAGTGCAATAAAAACAGTTATATTTTGAAATGTTATTACAATTAAAAATAACTTTCTATTTTTAATATTTAAAAATGTTTAAAAAAAATCTTCCGATTGATCCTTCAGAAATTATTGTAATATGCCGATTTAGTGGTCAAAAAACTGCTTAAACAGTTTTGCTGCTTAATATTTTTGTGGAAATTCTTTGATTTAAAAAGTTCAAAATAAGAATGGAAATTTTAGTTGTATTGTCACATTATAGTCTTTAATGTCAGTTTTTATCAATTAATTGTGCCATTGCTGAATAAAAGTCAATTTTCAAATAAAAAAGCAGATGCAGAGCATTATCATTTCTTTTACAGTTGAACCATCTGTGAGAGCTCCAACCACACGATCAGCTGCTAAAACAACACCGGCAGCTGTGGTTAAACCAGTTGCTGTTGGTCAGTTTTATTTTAACATTTTAAATCTTGGGCTTTTCCAAAAGTTTTGTCTCTGTGACCTTTATTATGCTCTAGTCGTGTTACATGTGTGTAACTTAAGCCACTTTGTCTCTGTGATTTAGATTCAAGGGCTATGAAAACGAGATCAACTGTTAAATGTCCTGCAGCGCCCTCTTCTGGCAGAGTGAAAGCCATACAGGGTAATGAGCCTACAGTTATTTTCTACTGGCATGTTTTCTGATATTGTATATTGATTTACATTGCCACCGTGTTGCTCAGATGGAAGTAATGTTGCATCAGTACAGAATTACAGGATGTCTGTTTACGTGTCATTAATCAGTAGATCTCATAATCTTACACAGGCAACACAAAGACAAATATTGAAAATAAGGTGAGTTGATCTTGCATATCTATCTTTTTGGTTTTGAAATTTTCAGAAAATTGGGAATTATATTTCATGCTTGGATATTTTTAGCCTGCTGAGAAAAAGGACACTGCAGTTAATTCTCTGGTTCCTGAGGAAGAGGAACCCAAAGCTGCTCCCCCCTCATTTGCTCCTCAGGGATTTGTGTTCCAGCCTCCTGTTGGTCTGAGTTCCTTTGAGCCTGCGCCCCTCTCTCCACATTCAGCCAGTGCCTTCCTCTCCCCGAGGTACCGCTTGAATTTGATTATAATAAACTGAATGTGTGAGCTTTATCATATAAGCTGGTCCGAAATAAAACTAACATATTTCTCTTTTTTAGCTTTCTTTCTGAAGCCAGCGTGGAGCCCACCTTCCCCTCTCCCCCCAAACCTGTTCACCTTTTGCCTTCAGTCTCATCCCCTCCATCTTCTCTGTCAACCCTTTCACCAGATCTTCCCACCACCCCTCCCTCAGTGTCCTCTCCCCCTCCTGTCCCATCCTCCTCTCAGCTGTCCACCTCCGCAGCTCCTTTGGTCCCCTTGGAGCCTCAGCATGATGTTGCCTATTTCAGGTGAGGCAGATCTGTATCTGTAAAAACGGTGACGACATGCACATGCTTATTACGTGTTTAGTCTATGGGAGTTTGAATGCGTATTGGTGCACTCACACAGACCTGCCAACCTGTATGCATTTTGCGTAGCGGATACGCATTTTGACCTCAAAGTACGGTGGTACGATTTGTCACTCTAAACTACGCAAAAACCTGGTGAAGCTTCTGTGCACGCGCAGTCCTCAAATCAAGCAACAGCAAAAGAAGCGGAGTTCGACCAATCATAGCGCTGGGTTGATTCCCCAAATAGCAAGCGGGGATGATTGACAGATGCGTAAAGGCCTATCATTAAAAAGAGACTGAAAATCGGCAGCCCGCTCGATCCCGCTTCCGTTCCGGCGGTCCGCCGTCTGACTGAGTTAATAAGTCAGGACAGTACAGTAGTCACAGTACTTCTGACTCCTGAAGGTAAACGGGCTAGGGTGGATGTGGAAAGTTTAAATATTGTTTTTAGTTAACTTAATCTGGTTTCGATGATCACACGGGAGTGATCGCATGGATTAAAATACTCCTTCATTCATGGTCACTCAGATAAGAGGAAAACATCATTCAGCCATGCAAATTATAAAATGTTTAAGTATGCATTTTAAATCTAAATAAAATTAAAATCGCAATGGCTTAATAATTATGAAAGTTTTGTAATTTGTGGATTACTGATCAGCGTGAGTCTGAAGTTTATTTATTCATTCTCAATGTTGAGAAACATAGTCTGCATGTGTTATGTTATTGTGTTAATAATAACTAAAGTACCTAATTATGTTACATCATTATTTTGTATGAAAACTAGCGCATTAGTTACTTATGGATTAAAAAGTACCGTTGTATCAGTGCTGCACGAGCTCTCTCTCACAAACACAGACCGCGCGCACAGAGAGAGAAGATAATTGTAAATTGACGGGCTGTCAAAATGTCAGAAAGCAATTTGAATTATCCATCCGTGTTTTTAAAATTCGTTAAAAGACAGACGTTTTACTGTTAACACAGCCCCATATTTCGGATTCATCTAAACTTATACTTGATATTCTTTTTAAAATAAGTGATTCGTTTTGCTATTATTGGTCACGTGACAGGACTCCTGTCTATACATTGTCAACTATTTTCTATAAATATGTTTGTATTGGCTAACGTTTATTCAGCTAATGCGTGTCCTGTTTAAAGTGTAAATTGCAGGTTAACCACCACAATCAATTAATGTGTTAAAGTGCTCAATATATATATATTTTAAAATAACATTTATTGGGGTTTCTTCAAAGGTAGCATGTTTTTTACCGTAACTGGGTGATGACGTCATAACAGGGAGTAGCAACCCGTACTCTGCTAGATTCCTACTGTTTGCGGTTTGACTATGGAGAACGACTGGGAGACTGAAGAGGTTGGAAACCATCAAATTCTTGATGGACCACAGCCCTACAATTTTGAACCAGTCAGGCGTGAGAGAGGGGAGGAAATTGTCAGAAATCATGGCCATCAAAGTGTTATTAATGCTTGGTATGAGGAAAATTAGTGGAGGGTTGGCCAGGTTTCCTGGTGAGTAGCTAGAGCTAGCCTAGGTTAGCCTGGTGCTAGCCCGGATAACATTAGGAAACAAGCTAAAGTCTTTTCAAAATCTTGCCGTCATGTAGAATAGCAAGAAGGGACAACAACTGAAGACATTATTTACTTACATGGTGTTAGCGGTCGTAATCAGAGCTGTAGAGATGCACACACTGCTTACAATTCAGTAATTTAATTAATCACTTCTGAATCTAAAAAAACGTTTCTACTAAAATCAGCTCGCTTCGTAGCCACAAACTTCACCCAGGCACGAATCAGCCGTTTGTCCTTGGGGAACTTGTGGAGCCTCTCTCCCGTATTAGAAGTATTTGTACGCCCCGCACAAACACAATAGTTCACCATTTTTGTTACTTGCCGCTAGACTAACGGTAACTCTAGGCTTGGAGTCCCTGTTATGACGTCACGCCCAGCCTAGTGGAAGGGAGGGGGCGTGCTTAAAACCACTGTAAAACGTACCAACTTTTCATATTATATTCGGCATTTTGGTATAAAAAACAATGGTGGGCGGTTCTTATCTTTATGTTTAACAAGCACATTGCATTATCTTCGTGAAAAATTGAACCTGCAATTTACACTTTAAAATGTGCAATGTTCAAATGCAAAGACAACACGTCACAAATAAAAGTAAAATATCACAAATATATAAAAATATATTAAGAGGGAGGTAAAGATGGCGCCGACTGTCATGGCATGCCGTTTCTCTGCTCCTGTTTTGGTCTCATCATCATTGTTTATGCCATTTATTTTGCTTCTGGTAGCGTCTCTGCTAGTGAGTAGCGCTAAATCGTCGCTGGTTTATGGGCGCCAGGCACTGTTCGATATTTGGGATTCTTCTGGGAGACTTTCCAGTGTCGAGGGTGGAAATGGTGCGGGTCTGCCATTTTTCCTGGTCGCGGTACCGGAGGAACTTCGCCGCCAAGACGCGGCATTTCCTGCCCCGGGTGAGATCTCTCAGGAGACATCGACATACTCGCGGTACACGCTCTGGAAAGCGTGTTAAGCTAAAAACATTGCTGAGAAGGACTTATATAGACCCGATTGTTGGTATGCCTGCATGCTTTGGGTATCTGGATTTGGTGCATCGGCAGCGGTGTGTTCAACCTGTTTGCCCGGCGCCCGGCGTCCGATCAGCTGTTGCGACCTTATTGGGCTGAGAGGAGGCGATGCAGAGGAGGCGGTGTGTGTGTGAATAACTTGCATGCATTGGATTGCAATATGTCATCGGTCGCTGGAGAAATAAAGGTCCAGATGGGTCTTCTGAACGTCCGGTCATTGTCAAACAAGACATTTGTTCTTCGCGAACTTTGTGACTCCCATGCTCTAGATTTTATGTTCATAACCGAGACGTGGATGCGTGAGGGTGATGAATCGCCCATGATTGAACTTTGTTCTCCTAACACCAGCTTTTTCAACACTCCGAGACTTTCTGGAAGAGGAGGGGGGATCATCTCACTTTTTAAAGACAGTTTTAAATGCAAACAGATTTTAAATTGTGATCTTTATTCTAGTTTTGAATCGCAGCTTTTTACTTTAATTAAACCTTCCTACCAATTTCAGATCATTCGCTGATATTATTTGACATGTTTATCCCTAATTCAATTAGTATGGGGAAAATGGTGCAGAATACAAGGTTATCTCGTTATATTAGCACTAATGCTTTACTTGATCTAACTCTGAAACTACCAGATGTGATGGATCCAGTTTTTAGCCAAGCTTTTTCGGTGGACTGTCTAGCAGATAACTTTAATGGTGAACTCCGGGACTTGTTGGAGTGGGTAGCCCCTGCCAAGACACGGAAGTGTTCTCCAAAAAATCATACACCTTGGCTAAATGATGAGTTATTGACTCTCAGAAAGGGCTGTAGAAAAATTGAACGTCAATGGCGCCATACTAAGCTTGAAGTTTATTACAGGGCATGGCATGATAGTCTGACCACCTATCAGACTAGGATGGCTACTGTTAAGGCAGCCTATTTTTCTAATGTGATTATGAATAATAAGCATAACCCTAGACTTTTATTTGAAACTGTTAATAGACTTACACAGTGTCAGCAGCCAGTAAATAGTATCGATTTGTCAGCACATGATTTTATGATGTATTTTTATAAGAGAGTTAAAGACATCCGCTCTATGATACCCCAGTCTGAGCTAGGGGGTTTAGACTGCGCTATCACAGGACCATTTTCTGCTGGAGAGGCCTACCATGAGTTTGAGCCGATTTCCTTAGCCGAGTTGACTAAAATTATCGTATCTGCAAGAAGGACCACTTGCTCCTTGGATCCTTTGCCTGCGTGGGTTGTTAATGAATTATGGCCAACATTAGGACTGTATGTTTTAGCTGTTTTAAACCTTTCGCTCTCCACAGGAGTTTTTCCGGCTTGCTTTAAATCTGCGGTGGTTAAACCACTATTGAAGAAACCAAATCTGGATATAAACTAATTGGAAAATTATAGACCTGTTTCTAATTTGGCCTTCTTAGCTAAAGTATTTGAGAAAGTGGTCTCAAATCATCTTTTTAAGTATCTGTCATCTAATAATCTTTTTGAGCCGCTGCAGTCTGCTTTCCGAGCAAAACACTCGACTGAAACAGTACTCACAAAGGTGGTAAATTATTTGTTACTGGCTGCTGACACAGATTTAACATCTGTCCTTTTGTTGTTGGACCTTAGTGCACCTAGATACTGTGGACCACAGTACTCTTTTGGATAGAATTGAGAAATACATCTCTGGTCAGGTGCTTAAGTGGTTGAGGTCCTACCTCTCAGAGAGATCTCAATGCGTGTTTTATAATAACACATTTTCAGACCCTTTCCCTCTTCAGCACGGGGTTCCACAGGGTTCAGTCCTTCGTCCACTGTTATTTTCGTTATAATTAGCGCCATTGGGTCGTATCATTCGTTCTTTTGGGATTGCTTTTCATTGCTATGCTGACGCATGGCATCAAAGTACCACAAGAGCAATTCAAGGGCAGCCGCATGATTCATTCTGCGCAGCTTTTCCAGAGAGGCTGCACTAGCTCTGACTACACAACTGTTCCACGATTGGCCGGATTCACCGAATGACAGCGATCCCGTGTTTATTCTAAAACCTTCAGTTCCACTACTGCTCACAAATCTGTTTTTTATAATAGTAAAACCTCTTCATGTAGTCGTGATGTTATATTGTCATATTTATCAAAATAAAAGTGATAAAAAAATGTAGGCCCCACTTTATTGATAGTATAGGTTATGTTCAACTTTATTCTTGTACACACAGATGCTGTATTAAGCAGCACATAAAGTATATAATGAATATGTCTCTGAAACATTTGTGTATTTGACAATTATTGCATTTATTTAAATTCAGCTGTGATAAAAGTATGCAAACATACCGCGAACGTCACTACGGGATGCAGAAAGTGTCTGACTTCACGTCTCCGTTTTCAGCTCCTCCCCGCCTGCAACCGGCAACTCTCGCCAATCGGTTATATCCAGCCGATGTCGAACACCTGAGAAATTCTCAACTTTTCAAGCACCAACGCAGGCATCAGCCAATCAGATTGCCTATGCAAATAACTTAGCACAGACGCTATCCAATTTCGTTCATGCAACCCCGGAAAAGTAATGTGACTGGCTGTTGTCACTGTCGTCAGCACCAAGTTTTAGTTCCACTAATTGGCCCCACG
This sequence comes from Siphateles boraxobius, assembly GCF_051911475.1. Taxonomy (NCBI): domain Eukaryota; kingdom Metazoa; phylum Chordata; class Actinopteri; order Cypriniformes; family Leuciscidae; genus Siphateles; species Siphateles boraxobius. Next base: position 17,630,587 of record NW_027509097.1, read on the forward strand.
TCAAGCGTTGACCCAGACGCCCTGTGTGAATGTGGTGTATGTGCGCTGGCGCGTAGTTTTTCTTTACAAAGTGACATTGCCAATTACTTTTCAGAGGATCATTTTGATAACGTTGGCATCTGTACAGAGGGGGGAAAAAACGTGTCTGTTTTTAATACATCGTTGTTGTGTAAACTTACCCTTAGTTAATTTATTGATGCAGCAGCTCTGGAGAAAAACGTGATGTCATTGTCCTGTAAAGTTCTCATACAATGTTGTTAAAGCAGGCAGATCAAATATTAAGAATAATAAGTGTCCCCAACTTAGCAAGCCAGATGCGACAGTGGCAAGGAACCCAAACTCCATCAGGTGACAGAATGGAGGAATAAAACCTTGGGAGAATCCAGGCTCAGTCGGGGGGCCAGTCCTCCTCTGGCCAACGAATGAACAGTGTATGATTATGATTCAGGCAGCAGTACGGGTCAGATTGGGATTGGAATATTTAATGCTAAATATTTAGTGTATTTTGTTTCACTGTTTCAATAGGTCAGTGATGGCCAGTGAGACCGAGCGTTTGACTGGATTTTCTAAGCTGTGGGAGTCACGATTTGATGATACCTCTGTCCCGGAGGAGAGTAAGACAACTTTTAACTAAATACCAAAGTCTAACACAGTATCCTAACTAGGTTTGATGCAAGCTTTCCTGCAAGGATTAATTTTTCTGTCCACTCTGAAAGTTAAAATGACACAATCACAACTAATTAGAACACATTTGATGTTTATTATCATCTCTGTTGGGTGGAAACCTCATATCTCCAAAAATAATACTTTTCTGCTACTTTTCAAAAAAAAACACTATAAAATAATTAAACGCTGTGTTGTCAAAGCTGATGTGGCTTTTTATGTGTTCAGACACTTGCATATACCATTATATTATTAACAATTGACCAAAATCAAGCATAAATGGAGTACAGGGTTTTTGACCAGCACCTGTTGGACATAAGTGTTTTGTAAGTTATTAGAATGGCCGCATCTGATGTAGTAAGTGCATCATATTACATTTTCAACTTTACTGTAGCTATGTGGGCGTTCAGTTTTTTTGTAATTTGCCCAAAATCCAATGTTGTTATAAGGTAACTCAACCCCTGGTCAGAGCCTGACTCCACCCACTGGCAATATTTGAAAAATGCACATGAGACCTGCTCTCTCTGTAGGCAAGGGCGAGCTGGTGCCTGCTTGCGTCACGCAGTACCACAACATCCAATAGGAAAATTCAACGGCAGTATCCAACCTGAAGAGGGCAGCACTCAGACGTTTTTACAACATATTGTAGAATTAAAACACTTTATACCCAAATGTCCCAAAATTTACTTGATTCAATGAACAGCATTAATAAAGCCCCAGTCTTACAGATTAACTAAAAAAATAGTTGTTTTAGGGTTTAGTTACCCTTTAAAGATGAAGTGCTATGCAGAGGCTATTTACGACAGTACTGGCTATGACTCGACAACAAATGCTAGACTGAGACCCTCTTCTCTGCTCCTCGAATACACAAAACATTAGCCTTTATAAATGTAGTGATTCTTGAGTGAAGAGAATGCTGTATTTATTCAAACAACCAGTTCTTTACTTACCCGTGCATTGCAGACAAGCAGATAGTCCAAATGTGTATTCCCCTTCATTCACTATAGAGGTGGAGTAAGTTGAGGTTTTACTGACAGTTTGATGATCCAATGGAGATAAGAGGTTTAGTCACAAGCTCTTTTTTATAAAATATTTTTCATTGATTAGATTTTTGCAAAACCCACAGACAGACGTAAATAGTAATGATTTATTTAACAAAAAAAAAGAAATCTGAGATACAAGGTTTCCTTCACACAACTATACAGTTATATGAAGTAAGTATATTTCTCCCTGTCGGTGTAGTGCAAGACCGGATGCGCACGGCTGTTGGCCAGGCTAGACTGTTGATGAAAGAGCGCTTTAGCCAGTTCAGCGGGCTGGTGGATGACTGCGAATTGGGGCGTGGAGAGAAAATAACAACCTGCACTGACTTGCAGGGCTTTTGGGACATGGTGTACTTTCAGGTGGGTTGATGTTCCCTTTTAAAAATGCTTAAATAACGTCCAACCCTTGTAATGTTGTTTTGTTTTATTCTCTTTTTTTTTTAAATAGGTGGAAGATGTTAACAAGAAGTTTGATTCCTTGAAAGAGGCAGAAGCAAGGGATTGGAAAGAGGAAGTCAGGCCTGTTGCCAGAAAAAGAGTGGCCAAAGTAAACCACATTATCAGCACCATCTTAATAATCTTGCATTACAAATGTGGAGTGTATTTCTCATATCCTGTCCTTTTCTGCTACAGAAGCCTCCTGTCGTAGGAGGGAAGGCCGAAGCAGGTGGAGGTGCCAGTGCTGCAGTGAAGAGTCGACTGGCTGCTGTGAAGGCTGCCATGAGAGCCAAGCAGGCTCAACAGAAAGCTTCGGAGACATCAGGCAACATCCAGGACAATGCAGATTCTGTTCCTGCTGCCCCTGCCGCCACTCTGCCTGCACAGACTGTGGTGTTCCATGGAGGCTTCTTCCAGGTGGAAAGCCCAGTGAAACCATTAGGTAAAACTGAACTTTACTTGTCTTTAGTAAGCATGAAATAGTTGTTTTTTTTACTTGGGAAAGTATTAGTTTTTTTGTGTTATTGAAAAGTGACGAGAATTATTAAGTTTCGATGCTATCAATTTTTTTTATATCATAACTGTAAGGAACTCAGCTTTTTGGAAATATTAATAATCAATAATATCTTGTTGTTATTAATTATAAATATTTGGGTCAGTTAATTGGATTAACTTGATGTGGCTGAATTAATATTACAATCAATTAATCAGTTCTTCCAACGAACTCTTTTGATTATTAATTTATTCTAAGAAAAGGGTATCTTCCATGGCCACCGAAGAATAATTATTTCTTCGCCTGTACAGTACTTTGAGCCAGTAGCAAAAACCGTGATCGTAAAGTGACTTGTATTGCAAACAAAACAGAACCAAATACATATTATGTACAAGTTTTATTAACTAAATATAGATATTTATATGAATATAAATAAACTAAACAACATACACAAATGAATACATAAATAGGTTAGTGATAGGATGAAATTGGAAACCGGAAGAGGGTCTATGAGAAGAACCATCAGAATTTCATTTTCACATTTCATTGAATTGAATACTTGCATTTGTAATGGGAACAATTCTTGAAGTTGTTGAAAATTGAAGTCGTTGATGGTTCCGGCAGTGTCAAGTGGAAGTTGGTTGAGCGTTCTCTTTCTCCAGGAACGCATGGCTGGTTTGGGCAAGGCCTGGGACTCTGTTGAGGCCACGCCGAGCACCCAGGAGAAGTGAGGAAGTCGGAAGGATGGGTGATTGGAGTCGTTGTTGGTTGGAGTCTTTGTTCCAAAACTCTTGAGATTGTCCTTGGTTCTTTGTGAGAGAGTCATCTCTCTCCTGCCTGAGCCCATATCTGGTTGGAATTGAGGCCTGCTGGGCCCTGGGGCCCCCGTGGAGGGGGAGGGGGCTCCCCAGTATCACCAGAACAGTGTTGCGGCTGGATGAAAGAACTAAGAGAGGGAGGTCACATGTGGACTGTCTCTAATAAGGCCTGGAGAAGATCCTCCCCTAAGGGTTGAACTCGACCAATCAGAAAGGGGACATGTCTGAGAGGAAAAGTGGCTCTTAGTTGATTTACGGATCTTTGTCCCTAGCATGATTATACCTTCATTAATGCTAAAATAGCTATAACACATCCACACTGCATTCTAGAAGAAGGTGATGTACATCAAAGTCTGAGTCATTAAATGAGGATTAATTAGGTAGGAGGCATGATACAGGTGAGGTTACATTGATCGTTAGTTGGTTGTATACCAGGATACATACCATAATATATACCTAATAGTACACGAGACAGTAAACCATTTACACTGTTTCTTTCACAGTTTTATGCATGTTCATTTATAGATCAGTTAGTCTATGATTAATGCAGCAAAGTCTGTTTTAAAGAGGGTTTCTGTTTCATAGTCTCTCTCTTGAGTATGTGGCCACATTCCTCGGAGGTCGTAAAATCTCCTTATCATGCCCTGTAACATGACACTGTTTCTGCCCTTGTGTTTGTTCATTTGGGCTGTGTGAGGAGTTTCATAAACCTTTGTATATAATGAATAATTAGTATGTGTCTGATTGGTCCATACCCTACATAACCTTATTATAGCAAGGTTAGGTGTTGTAGGAAGGAGGCGGTGGGAACCGGTAAACATTCAACAAACTTTAATAAATAGATGAACAAATACAAAACGAAAATAAAGGCAGCAGTCCCTCACGGACGACTGCTGTCACATGAAACAAAACGAAAATAAAATCCAGGCCTGGCCTCTCTTGTCCTTCACCGTCGTCGCTCCTCCTTTTATGCTTCCGCTCCTCCGTGAGAGATACGAGACCGGTGCGTCGCGTACCTGTCGCTCATCAGCAAACCAGTCAGTATGTGACCACCATTTGCTTCACGCAGTGCAACACATCTCCTTCGCATAGAGTATATCAGGTTGTTGATTGTGGCCTGTGGAATTTTGGTCCACTCCTCTTCAGTGGCTGTGCGAAGGTGCTGGGTATTGGCAGGACCTGGAACACGCTGTCGTATACACCGATCCAGAGCATCCCAAACATGCTCAATGGGTAACATGTTTGGTGAGTATGCTGGCCATGCAAGAACTGGGATCTTTTCAGCTTCCTGGAATTGTGCACAGATCCTTGCAACATGGGGTCGTGCATTATCATGCTGCAACAGGTGATGGTCGTGAATGAATTGCACAACAATGGGCCTCAGGATCTCATCATAGTATCTCTGTGCATTCAAAATGCCATCAATAACATGCACCTGTCCATAACAAACGCCTGCCCATACCATAATCCCACCGCCACCATGGGCTACTCAATCCACAACGTTGACATCGGCAAACTGCTCACCCACACGTCTGCCATCTGCCCTGTACAGTGAAAACAGGGATTCATCCGTGAAGAGAACACCAGTGGCAGAAGCCATCGAATGTGAGCATTTGCCCACTCAAGTTGGTTACAAAGATTAACTGCAGTCAGGTCGAGACCCCGATGAGGACGACGAGCATGCAGATGAGCTTCCCTGAGACGGTTTCTGACAGTTTGTGCAGAAATTCTTTGGTTATGCAAAACCGATTGTTGCAGCAGCTGTCCGGGAGGCTGGTCTCAGACGATCTTGGAGGTGAAGATGCTGGATGTGGAGGTCCTTGGATGGTGTGGTTACACGTGGTCTGCGGTTGTGAGGCCGGTTGGATGTACTGCCAAATTCTCTGAAATGCCTTTGGAGACCGCTTATGGTAGAGAAATTATCATTCAATTCACGGGCAACAGCTCTGATGGACCTTGCTGCAGTCAGCATGCCAATTGCACGCTCCCTCAAAACTTGCGACATCTGTGGCATAGTGCTGTGTGATAAAACTGCACATTTTAGAGCGGCCTTTTATTGTGGCCAGCCTAAGGCACACCTGCGCAATAATCGTGCTGTCTAATCAGCATCTTGATATGCCACACCTGTGAGGTGGATGGATTATCTCGGCAAAGGAGAAGTGCTCACGAACACAGATTTAGACAGATTTGTGAACAATATTTGAGAGAATTAGGACTTTTGTGTACATAGAAAAAGTCTTAGATCTTTGAGTTCAGCTAATGAAAAATGGGGGCAAAAACAAGTGTTGCGTTTATAATTTTGTTCAGTATAGTAATATTCAAAGGGAGAAAAAAAATCCTTTTTTGGCTTAAATCACATGCCTGATTACTGCCTCTAGCCATAAAACTCCAGGATTAAACTGTCCAGGATTAGCATAGTCATAGTCATTTTTATACTTAAAATATTCAAGTTATGCTAAAAATATTCCTTAGTCTAGAAATTGTCCTTTGAGTTTTTTTAACTACACTTTATCCTTTTTTTAATATGTCGTCATTGTGTTTGAATCTGTATAATATTCTTTTTTTCAGGTGCTGTCAGACGATCATGTCGAATCAGTACAGTTTCTTCCCCCTGTGCTTCTAAGTTCAGCACTCCAGGCAGGCAGTGCAGATCTAATGCAGTCTCTCGTGCCTCCCCTCTACCCTGCATGTTTGCCACACCTCCTCGAAACCATCAACCCGATGCATTGCCTGTTTCCACGCCTCTACGTTCTGCTGAGCCCCTGTCACAGTCTCCCAGAGCTCCTCAGATCAGCCCTGACCACCACCAAACCGCACATGTTTCGCCAGACACAGAGCCCTGCTCCAACAGCCAACCTCATGATTTAAGCTCCACCTGTACCTCACACACCCAACCAGAGATCAGTAATGCAGCAGAAAACAGTCCAGTAGACCAATCACGAGACTTTCCCATCCAGTCCGAGCACCTTGCAGAATCTTCAGAACCTCAGCTTGAGGAATGCATTCCAGAGTCTATGCTCAGTCCTTCCTCCCAAGAGGAACCACAAGAGGACATGGTCTCTGAAGCAAGTTTGCCTGCCCCAACTGGACTAGATGCCGGTCTAGATACTCGTGCCCAGTGCTTATCTCAAACCTCTTCCTTAGAAGCAGACGCACCTGCTTCCCCTGTCCTGGTGCCCTCCACACCAACCAAAGATCTCAGCATTTCTGCAGCTCTCAGTAATGAGGTCATTTCGGCCTGTAATAGGTATGCTGTGCTTTGTTATATTAGGCCATCTAGTTTGTTACATATGAGCCACTAAACATGGCATAATTAATAATCTTTTATACTCTTTCCACTGTTCATACAGCTCCCCAACAAGAGAGCTTCACACAGATGTTGAAATGACTGGAATTCAAGATGCTGAGGTGATTATCTACCAAATCCAATTAGAAATGCACAATATTGGTTTGTATATGTACTAGGGGTGTGCGAGACTAAAATGTGACGATTTCTCGTCGGGTGAAAAGCTGTCTCGCAATATCGTCATGACAGAGCGTGAGGGTGAAATTAGCATAGAATATGCCACCGCTACATTCACATTACATTACGATGCCCAACGCGGTACCACCTCCACTGGTTTTTATTTTTATAAAACAGCAAAAGGTCATTGTAAACGTCTGCTCATCCAGCACGAGTTGAATCATGGTTCAGTTATCGGGTGAAGATGGCGGATGATTTGTTGCGAATCTGAGCCTAAACTTCTGATAAATGTCTTATGTTGTAGAATGTGCGCTCAGCACCGCCGCTCCCTATAAACATGTACATGTGATCGCAAACCCGAAAGTCAAACACAAACTCCCTGATGTGCGCAAATAAGGCTGCATACAATAGTCTGTCTCCCAATATCAAACCTGTCTCTGGACTGTGTAGATGTAGCTCTGGTCTCTGTTTGCACTTTGGAGTACTGTAACGTCTGAAGAACGACAGACAAGGGAGTCTCCGTTTCTAAACTTTTAATCAGAAAGCCAGAACAACTTTACACAAATGCACCAGCGTAACTCACTCACTCGTTTCTCTCCACCCGGCCTTTTTCCGAACCCACCGCCTTAAGCCTATAACTGCCGGTACAAAATAATACCGCAATTTCACAACAATTATAAAGAGTCTGTGCTCTACAGTATGTTGAACTTGAACTTATTGTGTGCACTTAATAAGACTAAGAAAACACTGTTATTTATTTTTGTTATTTATACTGTTTTTATTTCAATTTGTGGAAATAAGTTTAATTTGGAGGTCACACACATCCTCAAACAGAAGTCCTGGAAGCTCGTAAATGTACTGTAAGGTCTGAAGAGACTCATGTGAAATCATACAGGCTAAAAGCTAGTCAGTTGAGTTTGTGGCAAAAACCTTTTGCAGTGCTTGTATATTGTTGTCTTTCAATGCATTTGATAATTCATACTCCTAAAGTAGAACTGAAATGGCATTCTTTAGAAGATAATTAGTTAAAACATTTCAAAATGCACCTGCAGACTATTTTTCCAGTCATGAATTTAGTCATTGAGAATTTCTATAAAATTGTGCTAAAATCCTATCTCGTTCTCGTGAACCCAATCTCGTGTCTCGTCTCACCGCTAATATATACTGTATATATAATTGGTATCCATTTATATTGGATATTTAATAGTTCAAACTTCCTCTATTTTATATTTTTTACCTTTGCCATCATCAATAATAATAATATATAAATAGTTTTTCCATACTGTCCTGAAATTAATTTAAATGCTACAAATAAATTTAGGCATCACAGCATTATAGTGATTTTAAATTTATTTAGACAAAATAGTATATCATTTTACTATCGGCTATCTATTGGTTATTGGCTTTGGTTGTAACATTATATCATTTTATCATCTTATCACTATCGGCTAATGTTTTAAAGGTGCACTATATAACTGTTAATGTAACTTGACAGAGTGCACAAAAAAATCCATCCTCCAAAACATGTCTTTACCCCTATTTCATGTTGATTAAATATGTATATATAATGTATCATAGGTTTAAGTTGTCGGGATGGATTTTGTGATGTTGCTTAATAATCCAATATTTATTTATTTATTACTACATTAATCTGAGCAGAGGAGCGGAGCTGAAGCGCAACCAAAACAATGTTCTTCCACAAGACCCATGTGGTTTAATATGGGTCAGAAAGTTACATAGTGCAGCTAAACTTTATTCTGCATCCCTGAATCCTACTATTAATCAGCAGAGCTTTTTTCTTTTACTTGAGTTTTTGGATCATGTTCTGATGTATTTTTCCCAGGATGCTACTAGTTTGGACTTTGAGCGTTACCTGCAGCCAACAGTGAGAGACAGCATGTCTCCGGGTCTTGCAGCAGAGAGGTTTTCCCTTGGGATGGAGGATGCTGAGATGGAGAGTCCTGTGACTCCGGCAGAGGAGCGTCCTCTTGATGTCTTGGCAACACCTACAGGTAGTTTATGTCCCTCATATCCCATCATAATACTCACTATTAATGCTCACATATGGTTTGTTGGGGGGCACGTGGGCACTCACTTCTCTCTCTTGCACTCCTGTCTCAGCTCTTCCAAGAATGGTGTTCACACCCGGGACCAGTCAGGTGGATTTACATCTTTCCTTTATTAACAATCATTTCTTCTGTCTTTTAATAGGGTTCCCACAGTTTTCCAGTCATGGAAATTCAATCTGAATTTGGATCCGATTCAGCAATTTTGATCCAATAAAATATTTTATAGATGTGCAACTAGTAAAACAATTACTATAGAAATATTCATGACTTAATTTTTATTAATAAAATCTTTAAGTCTAAAGATTTTTAGTTTTTCAAGCCTGCAAATCACCATTTTATGTTTCCAGGTTTTCTATGACTGTGGGAACCACTACTCTATTACACCTTCTGAGAGTTGTCAGCATTTCAATTTTTTATTTGTCCATAACCTTGTTGTTTCAGATGTCAGACAATCTGTTGCTGTTCACCCCAGAGCAGAAGGAGAGAGTGAGACCATCAATGTGTGAACGTGACCTGATCATATTCACACCTCCCACAAACAAATAAAAGCACATCCACTCGAATGTGGATAGTTTTCATTTTTTGCTTTATTAAATTAGATGCCTTTGACACTTGTACATTTATTTGCTACTCACTTTTTGTACTATTTAGATACAGCAATACTATTTCTATGCAAAATATTAAGGCTTTCAAATGACAAAATTGTTTTAAACGTTAATAAAATCATAAGAAAAAAAATGCACTTCCATTCTGTGAATTTATTTTATCTAATTCCTGCTGGTGACTGACTGTGTTGAAATGCCAGACGTGGTAGAGGTCACAGGCTCATGGGAGAAGGGGGCGAGTGATTAACATCAATGTTTGGAACCTCTCTGTGTCCTTCTACGTCTTGTCCCTCCTCAGCCTCCAGCTGTTCTCTATGTCATATAACAACGCAGTAAATTATATATATTTTTAAAAAGTTTAAATAGGCTAGCTTTGTCAGCATCTGCAAGAGCACTTCTGTTCTTTATTCACGTGGGTTTTTTTTTTATTGCGCATCAAGGAATTTGTTCAGTAAAATGAGCGCACCCATCTAAGACAAGTCTGTGAGGTGAATATTGTCCAATTTAAATGTTATTTGTCCTTCAAAGATTGTCCAAATTTGTAAAACTAAATGTTTCACAATGTAGGAAAGCTAACTTGGTAAAATACAAACACTTTTATTTTAAAATTAAAAAGACAAAATTACCACTATAACCAGGAAATGGTGGCAGAGGAGCTCTTATTCCCTCATTAGCAATTTTCACTCCCTAACAGCTTTTTCAGACGTGTTGCTTTCAAAATTATTTGTGTGAAGTATACATTTGTAGGAAAGGTCACAGAGCCTCATGAAGAACACAAATTGCAAATGAAATTACACAGACAAGAAAGCGAATTAAGAGCGCATTGTTTATAATCACTGAAGCTGCCAATCAGTTCACTGCAAACTACCTAAAAGAGTGTTACAATTCCTGCTTTAAACAATTAATCTGACTAAACTTAACAATTATTGAATCGTGTCAACTTTGTTACAATGAGAGGATTTGAGTGGATTCTCACTACCAGTAATTCCTGTGATTTAGCCTGGGAAAACCCAGACAACTTCCAGCAAATTTAGATTTGCTCTGCAAGTAGGTCTGGCAAAGAGCCCATTCAAACTCATTTCCAATCCGTCGAAATCGCGGCACCAATCAGAAACGTTGGGGCGGGCTTTACGCGATGACGACGGTGAGGCAGATTTTGTACATTACAAAAATGGGTGCCACCGTGGAACATCACTCGTTCGAATCAGCTATCGCGTCTGTTTTAAGCGATTTAAAATCGACCTTTTCGTTAAAACCCGAGCAAAGAACAACACTCGAAGCCTTCATGTCTAAAACATATGTTATCGCTGTCTTACCAACTGGATTCTGCAAAAAATTACTTTCGTTTTTGTATTTGTTTTATTTTGTCATTAAAATGTGTGAATGTTCGTCGGTTTCCGCCTCCTTCTTTATGGAGCTAGAAATGTGTCTTTATTAAATGCGAGAAAATAAATGATCTGAGAGAAAAAAAAAAGTTTGAGAGAAAAAGTTATCACACTGATAGCAAAAAAGCATTTCATGAGAGAAAAAAGAATATTTGAGAGAAAAAGTTTTCATACCAATAGCAAAAAATAATATTTGAGACTAAAAAAAGTTTTGATAGAAAGTATTTTCTCATAGAACATAAAAAAATATAAATTTTTTTTTTATTTATTATTTCTGAGAAAAAAAATCTCTCAAAATACTTTGAAAAAAATCTCAAATATATATTTTTTGCTATCAGTGTGAAAACATTTTCTCTAAAAAAAAAGTGTTTCTCTCAAAACGCTTTTCTTTGCTCTCGATGCAATTTTTTTTTTGCTCTCGTGTCAGGATTTTGCTTTGGCTGTGAAAATTGTGTCATGGGCGGCGCCATGTTCTTTTTTTCCTATTGGAAAGTTCCTATTGGCCAGTCGGGTGAGCATCGTCTTGTCTTGGGAGTCGAACTGAATCATTTCACCATTTTTCGTGTTCGGTTCACCTAGATAGATGCCGTCTCTGCCTTAGTTGAACACGGACACTCCAATGTTTGGGTAAGATGATGACACACATACAAATCGATGGGTAGCTGGCTGAGCAAGTTCAGTATCACTGAAGAATAAACATTAAAAAATAGCACTCATGCAAGTTTACCTAGCAAGCTAATAATATAATACACATTCATTCATGAATATGAGTGCTATTTTTAATGTTTAATCTTCAGTGATGCTGAACTTGCTCAGCCAGCTAACATCCAGTTGTGTTTGTCAGCATCTTACCCAAACATTGGAGTGTCCGTGCTCAACTTAGAGCTTAGATCGGGCCCAAAAAATCATGCCCGACCCTACCCTAGCCCATGCACGTTGTGTCCGAGCCCGGCCCGACACATTAACTATAATTATGAGCCCGAGCCCCATTTAAACCCGACCATTTTAATACGTGGGTCGTTACAACTGACGTTCTCAACTACTTTCTATGTTACTTTCTCCTCCTCCTCCTCTTTTCTGGTTTGGCATGATTGAAAGTGCGCTCCCTTAAAAATTCCTAAAGCTGACATCAGTTCATCGCGATCTCACACATCTCTGTTATTATCAATGAAGCTGACTGCACACTTAATCTTTCATAATATATACACTTTGTTTGTTATAATTAGAGGATTCGCCAGCATACAGAATTCAGCACTGAACAAAAAGTCAGTTTTGAGCAGTGAGGGGAGTCTATCTTAAATGCTTCTGATTGGCCATTGCGTTCAAGAAATCAGCACATATGTCTGTGATTGGCTACATCGCTCAACGCTGCAAACATGTTATAAAACGAAACTCTGGCCTGTAAATCCTTAGTATTTTGTATTTTGTTTTAATTGTTCTTGTTGCTTTTCTGCAACAGATGAATAAAAATGTATTCGTTTTTATGTTTTATTCATAGATATTTCTAGTTTGCGGGAGTCCCACGAATCGATTTATTTTCCCGGACCCCACACATACAGAGTGACTGCATTACAGCCCGCGCTCGGCCATCAAATCTAGTCCCGTGCCGCACTCTCGCCGCGTTGGGAGTGCACATCTCTAGATCAAAGGCCCGGCCTGGCCCGAGGATGTTAGCCTTCAACTAAGGCAGAGGAGGCATCTATCTAGGTGAACCGAACGCGAACGATGGTGTAATGATTCAGTTCGACTCCCAAGACAAGACGATGCTCACCCGACTGGCCAATAGGAACTTTCCAATAGGAAAAAAAGAACATGGCCCCGCCCATGACACAATTTTCACAGCTAAAGCAAAATCCTTACACGAGAGCAAAAAATTGCATCGAGAGCAAAGAAAAGCGTTTTGAGAGAAACACTTTTTTTTAGAGAAAATGTTTTCACACTGATAGCAAAAAATATATATTTGAGATTTTTTTTCAAAATATTTTGAGAGAGATTTTTTTTCTCAGAAATAATTTTAAAAATTTCAAATTTATATTTTTTTTATGTTCTATGAGAAAAAACTTAATCTCAAACCTTTTTTTAGTCTCAAATATTATTTTTTGATATTGGTATGAAAACCTTTACTCTCAAATATTCTTTTTTCTCTCATGAAATGCTTTTTTGCTATCAGTGTGATGACTTTTTCTCTCAAACTTTTTTTTCTTCTCTCAGATCATTTATTTTCTCACTTGTAATAAAGACACATTTCTAGCTCCATACTTCTTCCCATAACAATGACCTTTTTCATGATATGCTAATTTTTTGAGATAGGAATTTTGGGTTTTCATGAGCTGTATGCCAAAATCATCAGTATTAAAACAATAAAAGACCTGAAATATTTCAGTTGGTGTGCAATGAATCTAAAATATATGAAAGTTTAATTTTTATCATTACATTATGGAAAATAATTAACTTTATCACAATATGCTAATTTTTTGAGAAGGACCTGTATATGACAAATATAACAACCAGATTTTTAATTTAACAACCCTTAATTTATTTGCTTTTCTCTTTTAATAAACAATTACAAATTATGTTACCCGTTGTAATATAACTCCGTCAATCCTGGAAACATTCATAAATGCCTCATTCCTGCAGATTTGGAGTTATTCATATTCCCAATTTGCGTCTAGAAGTTGACACACACACACACGCACGCACGCACGCACACACACACACACACACACACACACACACACACACAGTGCTCACTCTACCCTGATTATACAGCTGCAGCTCATTGTCTTATCCAGCACCTCTGCCACATAAGGACACTCACTTATTTTATTCATTTTCTGATCACTAAAACTGCTCCTGCCATTGTTACAAGTGAGTTTAAACTTCCCTCCAGAAATTTCCTTCCAAGTCTTCTTGTTTATTGCACCTTAATTTCTAGTGTTATCATTCCTACTCGTGCAAATATATTTTAGAGGTCACAGTTTGAAATGGCATGTCATTTTTATTTTACTTCTGTTATTACAGCCTGCTTGTTGAAAGACATGCTGTTCTAAAGAAAGGTTGGTCCTGCTTGTTTAACTTCTCTGGTTTTCAAATTACCGAATGTGAATCATTAAGTTCGATCAAACTGAATGGTTTCACCACTGTTTGTCTAGAAGCAAACTGTGATACATTCATGCTGTTATTAAAGACTGTTATTGTGTTTGTACAGTTGAGACAGTATCGACCACCAGAGTTCTAACTAAGAACAACTGCTAAGCTCTTACTTCCACAAAAACCAGAGCAGCTACAGGTGAAACCACTCACTTAAATTTAGGAACGTGCAAAAGACGCAAGTGGATGATATAGTTGCGAATGTTAACTGTTTTTCATATGTACACTACTGCTCAAGTTTGACGGTCAAAATAATTTTTGTATGATCACCCAGACTGCATTTATACAGAAATGGAATAAAATCAATTGTTTTTAAATAAGCCTATTAGAAATTAAATTAACTTTTCTGTTTTTAACATTAATAAATGTCAAAATCTTCAAAATGGTCCTTCGGAAATCATTGTAATATGCTGATTTGGTGCTCAAAGAATTTCTTATCACTGTTCAATACAGTTGTGCTGCTTAATATTTTTGTGGAAATTGTGAAACCTTTTTTTCCCCGGATTCTTTGAATTAAGTTCAAAACAGGAACATTTGAGTTCCTTTTTGATGTTTTTCCATTGTCATGTGACTCCCTTACCCCTCATGTGATCTCTTCATTTGCTCCTTAGTACTTGTGACATGCCCTGATTGGTTCATTTTTGTTCACAGGTGTTCCTTATGTTACTAGTCCTTGTGTATTTAAGCCCTCATATTTGCACTGTTACTTTTTGGGGTATTGAAGTGGTCTCATGTGCCAGGTCTCCGTTTAAGTTTTATTCCTATTTATGTATTTTCATGTATCACTTTTTTTTTTTAGTCATGTTCTTGGATTTTGGATTTTCACTGTAAATAATCTGCACTTGGGTTCGCTACGTCTGTGTCTACTCAATGTCAGCTGTTACAGAATACCCAACACAGTAACAGGGCAAACAAGGGCTTAAATGCACAAGGACTAATCAAATAGGGAACACCTGTAAAGAAAACAATTAACCAATCAGGACATGACAAGTACTAAGGAACACATGAAAATAGAACCTGAGTAAGGGAGTCCCATGACAAAACGTCAACATTACTATGGGAAAACTTCAAAATAAAGGACATGAAACATCTCGAAAACAGACATGACAAGTAACAGTCTTTACTCTCAGTCTTATGAAATCAATGCATCCTTGCTGAATAAAAGGAACTTTCAAATAAAAGAATCTTCCTGTCCCCAAACTTTGGAACGGTAGTGCTCACTTGAATTGAGCCCATGCACCGTAGGGATGAGCGATATGATCAATCTTATATCATGATATAGGTTTTTTTCACCCTTAAGATTGATATCAATTTGAGAATTGAAATTTCACTTGTCACCATTTTCAATTTCACAAGCTAATACTATGCCAAGTGTTAAAAACAAACAAACAAAAAAACAAGCTAACTGAAGATGCGTTCATTCATTCTTGATGGTTCGGTTAGGCTTTCCACCTGGAAGGTGGCAAACTCACTTTAGAGACCATGTCCTCTTGTGGTTCCTCTTGGGAGGAAGGATTGAGCAAATCAAGAGACAACTGGACTTTTTTTTTCCTGCTGCATTACTGATCTCTGTTTGGGTGTGTGAGATACAGGTGGAGCTTGTAACAAAAAAAACAACAACTCATGCTTACTAAAGACAAGTAAAGTTCAGTCTTACCTAATGGTTTCACTGGGCTTTCCACCTGGAATAAGCCACCATGGAACACCACAGTCTATGCAGGCAGAGTGGCGGCAGGGACAGCAGGAACAGAATCTGCATTGTCCTGGATGTTGCCTGATGTCTCAGAAGCTTTCTGTTGAGCCTGCTTGGCTCTCATGGCAGCCTTCACAGCAGCCAGTCGACTCTTCACTGCAGCGCTGGCACCTCCACCTGCTTCGGCCTTCCCTCCTACGACAGGAGGCTTCTGTAGCAGAAAAGGGCAGGATATGAGACTTACACTCTTCACATTTGTAATGCAAGATTATTAAAAGTTGGTGCTGATAATGTGGTTTACTTTGGCCACTCTTTTTCTGTCGACAGGCCTGACTTCCTCTTTCCAATCCCTTGCTTCTGCCTTTTTCAAGGCATTAAACTTGTTAACCTCTTCCACCCATTAAAAAAAAAAAAATCAAATAAAACCACATTAAACAAGAGTTGGACGTTCTTTGAGCATTTTTATTGGAGCAGAACTTCCTGAATTATCTACTTGTTTTAAACTGACAACATTGTTCTTTGTGGTGATTGTGTCTGACTCCACCAATAATTGTGCCTCTGAGTTTGTAAATAACACAAATTCTTTTAACTTAAAAATAGATGTATGGGGACAAGCACATAATAGCGGCCACCTTTTGGACCTTGTTTTTACTTTGGTGTGAGAGTCCACTGTGGGTATGACTGTATCTGTTCCTAAATGTATAGTTTAAAAAAAAAAGTCAATCACCAGCTATTAATAAGGTCTCATCCCACGACATACTGTATGTTCTCGCATCCTTAATGAGCATAGCGTCTCAATTCTGCACAATGTTTGACAGTCAAAGCCCTCGCTTGTCTGAACACACTAATACTAACAGTCTGCTTGTTAGTTTCATGCAATCTGCTTGTCCTCAAAGATTTCAGCACCCCTTAAGGTTAAGTTTAAGTCCAGAGAAATAATACAGCCTTGGCTCAATAACAGTACTCTCTGCTTAAAAAGGGAATGTAGGGAGGCTAAATGCAGGTGGAAAATGTTTTGGAGGTGCACATTTGAAGAGTGCTCTGAAAGGAGGGTGGGATCTCATCCTTTTAAAGCTAGCCTCTCTGAAAATTGCCTACCCTAATTGCCACAAATGCTAGACTGAGATCCTCTTCTCTGCTCCTTGAATACACAAAACATTAGCCTTTATAAATGGCGATTCTTGAGTGAAGAGAATGCTGTATTTATTTAAACCCCCAGTTCTTTACTTACCCTTGCATTGCAGACAAGCAGATAGTCCAAATGTGTACTCCCCTTCATTCACTATAGAGGTGGAGTAAGTTACAAGGTTTTACTGACAGTTTGAGGATCCAATGGAGATACAAGGTTTAGTCACAAGCTGTTTTTAATATTTTTCATTGGTTATATATTCGCATAACCCACAGACAGATGTAAAGGTTGACCAATAGTAATCATTGAAAAAATTATGAAATATGGAGATACAAGATTGGTGACAATAATGAAATTTCAATGGTCTTAAATTTGATATAATAACCTTATTTAAAGCAAAAATAACTATATCATTATAGTTAAAAAAAACGACTCGTATTCTGATATAAGATTCTGAGACTTTGATTTGATTTTGAGATTTGGATGAGAACTAGGACCTTGTGTAAAAAAAATTCCATAGATTTCATCTTAAAATTGTGCATACACATAAAAGCCAGAGCCTGTGCAAAATTCCCATTATAGAGTCCTGTCAGCTTCATATGCATTTAATTTCTATATGAATATCTTCATGAATAATTCATGTGATTCCATGTTTAATGATACAAGAATTAGGAAAATATTACCATAAATGGCATTTGTGCTGTCATGGGTCAAAAAGTTACATAGTGTAGCTAACCTTTATTCTGCATCCCTAAATCGTACTAATAGTCATCAGAGCTTTTAGTTTAGAGAGTTTATGGATCATGTTCTGATGAATTTTTCCCAGGATGCTACTAGTTTGGACTTTGAGCGTTACCTGAAGCCAACAGTGAGAGACAGCAGAGAGGTTTTCCCTTGGGATGGAGGATGCTGAGATGAGAGTCCTGTTACTCAGGCAGAGGAGCGTCCTCTTGATGTCTTGGGATATGAGGGACAAACTACCTGTAGGTGTTGCCATCATAATGTTATTAATGCTCTCATATGGTTTGTTGGGGGGCACGTGGGCACTCAATTCTCTCTCTTGCACTCCTGTCTCAGCTCTTCCAAGAATGGTGTTCACACCCGGGACCAGTCAGGTGGATTTACATCTTTGCTTCATTCATTTCACTTCCCACAGTTTTCCAGTCATGGAAATTCACTCAGAATTTGGATCTGATCAAATATTTTATAGATGTACAACAAGTAGAAATTGTAAATTACAACAGAATTATTCATGACTTCATTTGTATTAATAAAATCTTAAAGATTTTTTATTAGTTTTTCAGGGCTGGAAACCACCATTTTACACCAAAGAAAAATAGATGGATCATCATCTGAGAGTTGTCAGCATTTAAACTTTTTTTTTTGTAAATACTTTAAAACTTGTGTCCATAACCTTGTTTCAGATGTCAGACAATCTGTTGCTGTTCACCCCAGAGTAGAAGAAGAGAGTGAGCCAATCAATGTGTGAACGTGACCTGATCATATTCACACCTCCCACAAACAAATAAAAGCACATCCACTCACACAAATTGGGTGACGGTGAGATTGTGTAGTCGCGGGAAAAAATACCACTCTTCCGTTCCAATTACATCAAACAGATTCTCCCTAGTCAGTGAAACACCCACTGAGAATCCTGTTGAATGTGCCCTAGTTATTGGCGATTCTATTACACGGAACGTGAAAATAGACACCAGCCACCATAGGTGATTATTATATTCAGATTATTATTTCATGTCATCACTAATGATGTTGGACTTCGCCAGTCGGAGATCACTAAAATTAACGTTAAAGAGGTGTGTGAACTCGCAAGTACGATGTCAGGCACTGTACTTTGCTCTGGCCCCCTTCCAGTTCGAAGGAGTGATGAGATGGTTGGTTAGTAGACTGTCCTCACTCAATGGCTGGCTGTCTAAGTGGTGCCTGCAAACTAATATAGAATTCATAGACAATTGGAAAAGTTTTTGGGGCAGACCTGACCTGTTGAAAAGAGATGGTAATTATCCCTCCTGGGATGGTGCTGCACTTCTCTCTAGTAATATGGCACATTATCTTAGAGCTCAAACATGACAATCTGGGGCTCAGGTCAGGAAGCATACAAACTGGCTAAACCGACCGCCTGCCAGCTGTCTCACGTCACTGAGGTCAGATAAATCCATTCACATGGGAATACACATGAGTGTAAACCAGAGGTCTTCAATCCTGCTCCTGGAGGGCCACTGTCCTGCAGAGTTTAGTTCCAACTCTAATCAAACACACCTGAATCAGCTCATTAAGCTCTTCAGGATCGCTTGAATATACAAAGGCAGGTGTGCTGAAGCAGGTTGGAACTAAACTCTGCAAGGACAGTGGCCCTCCAGGAGCAGGATTGAAGACCTGTGGTTTAAACTCTTTCACCTAGATATCATCACATAGAGACGGTGTATGTTCCCCAAATTAGGAAATACAAAAAACTTCCAAACCCATCTAAGGGTAAACATTTAATTGTTGAACAAATAAAAAACAGAAATGATACAAATGATAAAGCTTGGGTTGCTGAATATTCGATCCCTTACTTCAAAAGCACTTATCGTTAATGATATGATCAGAGACTATAACCTAGATGTGCTGTTTGACAGAAACCTGGCTAAAACCAAACAATTACATTACTTTAAATGAGTGCTCCCCCCCAAGATGACGGTTATAAATATGAACCTCGTATCAAAGGCAAAGGGGGAGGTGTTGCTGTAATTTATAGTAATATTTTCTGAATTACTAAGAAGTCTAGTTTCAAATACAATTCGTTTGAAGTGTTGGTGCTTAATGTAACTATCTAGTGCAGAGGTCTTCAATCCTGCTCCTGGAGGGTCACTGTCCTGCAGAGTTTAGTTCCATCCTGCTTCCTGCCTTTGCATATTCAAGCGATCCTGAAGAGCTTGATGATCTGATTCAGGTGTGTTTGATTAGGGTTGGAACTAAACTCTGCAGGACAGCGGCCCTCCAGGAGCAGGATTGAAGACCTGATCTAGTGTAAATGATAAATCACATTTGAGATTTGTGCTGGCTACTGTATACAGGCCACCAGGGCACCATACAGACTTTATAAAAGAATTTGCTGACTTTCTATCAGAGTTAGTACTGGCTGCAGATAAAGTCCTAATTGTTGGTGATTTTAATATACATGTAGATAACGAAAAAGATGCATTGGGGTTCGCATTTAAAGACATTCTTAACTCTATTGGAGTTAGACAACGCGTGTCAGGACCTACTCCTTGTCGTAATCATACTCTAGATTTAATATCACACAGAATAAATGTTGAAGCAGTTGAAATTCTGCAGCAGAGCAATGACATCTCAGATCACTATCTAGTCTTGTATAAACTTCATTTAGCCAAGGCTTCAAAGCCGACTCCGTGTTACATATGTTAGACCTATCACTTTTGCCACTAAAGATTGCTTAATAAATAATCTTCCTGATCAGTTTCATCATCTCAGCATCCCAGATAGCTTAGAAGAACTTGATATTGTGACAGAAACTTTTAACTCCCTTTTCCAGCACTTTAGACACAGTTGCTCCTTTGCGCTTGAAGACTAATGAAAATATTCCAACGCCATGGTACAACGAGCACACTCAGGCTGTGACGTTTTCACACATTTGAGGAAATGAAAAAAAAAGCTTGCAGCCCATATGTTTCCAAGCAGCACAGGAGTAATGAACTTTTTTACTTACAAGATTGATAATATCAGGGGGAAAATTATAACTATGCAACCATCTACTACAGTATCGCATCAGACAGCGCAGTGTAGTCTCACATACGAAAAATTCTATTCATTCATTGCTATAGGAGAGGAAGAATTTTATAAACTTTTTAAATGATCTAAATCGACAACATGTATGTTAGACCATATACCGACTAAACTATTGAAAGAGATGCTTCCAGAGGTCATAGATCCTCTTCTTAATATCATTAATTAATCTTTGTCATACCAAAAACTTTTAAGCAGGCTATGATTAAACCGCTTGTTAAAAAAACGCAACTTGATACTGCAGAATTATTCAATTACAGGCTGATCTCGAATCTACCTTTTCTGTCTAAGATACTAGAAAAGGCAGTATCTTCACAACTATGTTCCTTTTTAGAAAGAAATAGTATCTGTGAGAATTTTCAATCAGGATTTAGACCATATCATAGTACTGAGACAGCTCTCATTAGAGTCACAAATGATTTGCTCTTATCCGATCGTGGTTGTATCTCTCTATTAGTGCTACTCGATCTTAGGGCTGCATTTGACACTATTGACCACAACATTCTTTTAAAATAGACTTGAAAATTATGTTGGCATTAGTGGAATTGCACTAGCATGGTTTAAATCATACTTATCTGACTGTTATCAGTTTGTAGCAGTAAATGAAGAGAGGTCTTATCGGTCAAAAGTCCAGTATGGTGTACCACAAGGCTCAGTACTAGGACCGTTGCTGTTCACTCTGTACATGCTACCCTTAGGAGATATCATTAGGAAGCATGGCATTAGTTTTCACTGTAGCTGATGATACTCAGCTACAGTGATATAGCTGATGATACTCAGCTCTATATTTCTTCACGCCCTGACGAAAATGTACCAATCCACAAAATTAACGGAATGCATAGCTGATATAAAAAAACTGGATGACAAGTAATTTCCTACTAAATTCTGAAAAAACAGAGATTCTAATTATAGGACAAACTTCTTCGCGTAATAACCTAGAATACTGTCTAAAACTTGACGGCTGCTCTGTCAAGTTTTCGTTGTCAGTTAGGAACCTGGGTGTGCTCTTTGATACCAATCTTTCATTTGAAAGTCACGTGTCTAGTATCTGTAAAACTGCATTTTTTCATCTTAAAAATATATCTAAATTACGTCATATGCTCTCAATAAAAAATGCAGAATAATTGGTTCATGCGTTCATGATATAAAGGCTAGATTATTTGAATGCTCTACTGGGTGGTTGCCCTGCACGTTTAATACATAAACTACAGTTGGTCCAAAATGCAGCCATTAAGAGTTCTTACCAGAACCAGGAAGTATGACCATATTAGCCCTGTTCTGTCAAGACTGCATTGGCTCCCTATTAAACATTTTTATACATTTTTAAATATTGCTGATTACTTACAAAGCACTAAATGGTTTAGCTCCCCTGTACTTGAGCGAACTCTTAACGCATTATAGTCCTTCACGTCTATTGCAATCTCCAAATTCTGGCCAGTTGATGATGCCTAGAATATCAAAATCGACTGCTGGCAGTAGATCCTTCTCCTATTTAGCACCTAAACTATGAAACAATCTTCCTAACATGGTCCGGGAAGCAGACACAGTCTGTCAGTTCAAATCTAGACTAAAAACACATCTTTGGCTTAGCATACACATAACGCATTATAGACTTCTATAATTCAATGTTAGGGTGCATAGTTTAGATCCGTATGAACCGAGAACACTTCTCATAAATCCTGATGTACTTTGTACATCATAAGAAGGATGGCATCTACGCTAATATTAGTCTCTCTGTTTATCCCGAGGTTTACCGCAAAACGCCGGATCCAGGCCATATCCAGATCTGATGAAGGATCATCACATGGACACGACGACAACGCACCCCTGAAGTGCCAGCCTCATCAACACTGTGAAGGCCTTATGGACACCTCAACAAACTCGTCTCCATACCGGCGTGATGACTCCGACCCCCAACCAGATGGAACTGGATAAATATTGTGAAAGTTCTAATCCAATCTGACTTCTGACCTATAATGCTGCTTAATTCATAATCAATCATATGCTGTTCGTTCATTGGCCAAAGGAGGACTGGCCCCCTGACTGAGCCTGGGTTCTCCCAAGGTTTTTTTCTGTCACCTGATGGAGTTTTGGTTCCTTGCCACTGTCGCCTTTCTTGCCATTGGCTTTTGCCTTGCTTAGTTGGGGACATTTAATTTTATATTTAACAATACTATTACAACATTATTTTCCTGTTATCTCTGTAAAGCTGCTTTGAAACAATCTGTATTGTAAATAAAGGTAACTTGACACTTTGAATGTGGCTGTTTTTCCCCCCCTAATTTTATTGACATTCACAGTGTTTTTAACAAAGCAAAAAAAACAAAAAACGATGTACTTCCATTCTGTGAATTTACTTTATCTTATTCCCGCTGAGGAATGACTGTTTTGAAATGACAGATGTGATAGAGGTCACAGGCTCATGGGAGAAGGGGGCGAGTGATTAACATCAATGTTTGGAACCTCTCTGTGTCCATCTTCGTCTTGTCCCTCCTCAGCCTCAAGCTGTTCTGTATGTCTGAAAATAATTGTAAGTTATAAAAATATGGGCTTCAAAAAACATTTCTTTGAATTTCGGGATTTTTTTTTTTTTTTTAATACCTTGCTGTGTCAGCATCTGCAAGAGCACTTCTGTACTTTCCTCTCAGCTCGAGTCTCTCCTCCTTCAGCTTCACACTTCGCTCATATGCAGGGAAGAAGGTCTGAATGAAGAACTGCTGTGTTTTCTGCATCCAGTCCTTCTCTGAGGACATGAAATTAGCCCACTATTAGGGATAAATCAGATGCATAACTACGATTTTATTAATTTACATGAATTTTCCAGGTGACACTTTTAAATTAGGCTATCTCATATGGTTTTCCAAGACTGTGGGAAGCACATTTACATTTATTCATGTAGCATATGCTTTTATCTAAAATAAAATAAACTACTTCCAAATGAGGAATACAAGCGAAGGCAATAATGTAAGTGCTAGCAATACAGCGTTTCAAACATCCTCCAGAATAGTACAACCCTTGATCTTTATTTTGTCTTAGGTCACCTTAAAGCCCCTTTGGAAGTTTGCTGAGGCCTACTAGTTGAGAACCACAGTTATAGTAACATGGACTGACCACATTTTCCATTATGAATTGCATTTGTGAAGTCAAACCTTTGAAAGCAAGCACGGGACTTTGTCTTTGCTCCATCTCCTCAGATAGGGATGACTGAAACATTTCAAAAGATAAGAGCACCTTAATAGAGACAGTCTGATTAGCTTTCACCCCAGCTAAGATAATATCCACTGGAATGTGATACTGAGTGGTATCTACAAATCTCAAGAGACGTTGTACAGCCAACATGAGAGAAAATGCCTGAAATTTCATTCTTAAAAATTGAAAAAGCAATCCATTTAAATTATGTAACTATAAATCATTGATCTGAAACAGTAGGAGAGGCAGCACAGACTTGAAGTGAATTCGGCTCTGTAATGTTCTGCGTAGTGTCGTCCCAATGACTTGTGTCCGTCTGGCTCTCAACATCAGTTTGGATTCTCTGGCCTTTCACCTCAGCACAGCCCAACAATGCCTCAAAGAACTCCAGAAAGCTCATCTACAACCAAAATAATTTGTCATATCAAATCAAAGTAATATCAACCAAAAAAACATGAGTTCAGCTACTGACCTTCAGGTCCAGGTTGCTGTAGATTCCATCATGAATTGCAGGACTGTCTACAGAGAGGATCTCTAACACTTTGGACACGGTTAGCTCGCTGTCATATAGACAGAGGTCCTGTGAACAGGACTATGCATAAGGCCGGTGACACACTGGCTGCGTGGCGTAAGCGTCTCAGCTGCGTGGCGTGTCCGTTTTTATTTCGGCTCCTGTGTTAACAGGTTAGAGCTTGCAGACTGCCTGCTTGATAATGCGTGCGTGCTAGAAATAGAACCGATGCCTATTTTTCACGCGACACGCAAGCGTGTTGGAAGCGTTTACAAGCAAAATAGAATAGGAAAAGATGTTTATATGTTATTTTGTACACAAATACATATTAATACATTACATTTTGATGGTTGAAACTCTAGGTTTTGACATAAATTCAGATATATACATAATTTAAAAATAAATAAATAAATAAATATCAATTTTCAAATATTGCACCTGTCAATACAGAACGAAATATTCTGTAGTCTATTTTGCTGTCAATACTGCTGACAGTGTTTTTATCAGTAGGCTTTATATTTATGCTTAACATGAAGTATAGGGCTTCCACAACTCTCTCCCATATGTCGAACAAGGGTGATCCGTGTCAGCAGCGCCGCGTCAGACACGTTTCTGGTGTGCAAAGACACAGAAAATGCGACGCAGCCGCCACGCAGCTGACACGCAACAGAAACGCCACGCTCATGCCACGCAGCCAGTGTGTCACCGGCCTAAGAATTATGTATGAATAACTATTGGTAAGTTGAGACTAGATGAAAGTAAGAGGCCTGTTACCTTTAGCAACCAGACAAATTGCCTTGCAGTCAAGGTTTGGTCAGGCTGGACAGAATTTGCTTTACACAGGGCCTGGTAAATTTCCCAGCATCTGTCTGAGTAGTGACATGCAACTGAAGCATGGACAGGGTGGCAGAACAGAGAGCCTAAAATAAAGAAATACATTTTTAATAAAATAAACATTTGTAATAATTAATAAATAATAATAGGGTATCTTGAAATAACATTCAAGATAATTTTTAATAATACAATCATAATATAATGTGTGTCTCTCTACCTTTCACATTCTTTGCATTGGGTATGATGTTCTGCCTCATGAGCTTTGAAAAACATGCTGCGAGTATGTTATTAGAGGACCTGTAACATGACAAGTGATCTGTGACTAGATGGAAACTTGCAAGAACATAAAAATCCTATCATTGTAGTAAAATACTCACTCAATGTCTTCGTGGCAAATATGATATGCTACAACGATAATATAGCTGATACACTCTCTCGGTAGAATGGCAGTGAAAGGAGAATGAACTTGATCTGGATTCAGACAGTGGCAACAAGCAAAACTTTGATTACAAATAGTTTATTTGATATAGTGAGAAAAACATCACAAACCATTATTATGCTTAAAGACATTACCAGTGAGAAGATGATCTATTTGCGCTTGCGTGATTCCGTGCTGGTGAACTTTACAGTCCATGAGAAATCGAGAGAACTGCAGGTAGGTCAGGGGGAATATTTTGTCTGCAGATTTCTCATGTCCAAGGCTGCTGTAGAAACTATATATCTCCCTTAACAAACCAATGTGTCTCAACACTGCAAACTCCACCTGCAAAGATGTAAATAAAATAATACTTTCACAGCACACCAACACAAATTTGGCTCTGGATTTACATTAGGATTCATCTCAAATAAGGCCAAAAACCTGTTTGAGTTCTTGATCTCTGTGGGCCTCAGGGATTCTGTCTAACAGAGTCTGGATGTTCAAAACCATGTCAGATCCGAGTGGTGAATTTGTGCTTGACTGAGAAGATCTTTTGGATGAATCATCTAATGAACAGATAAACGATTAGAAACACTATAAGTAAAAATAAATAAAACCTTTTGACATACTGTAAGGGACATGAAATTAAGTAAACGGTGTTAATAGTACACTGTCAAAAAATTCCAATAAGTTAACTCTCTCTAAAGGTTTTTTTTTAATTCTTTTTTTAGAATGACTGTTTAGGGTACATTTTCATGCTACTTACCACATAAATGGACATTAATTGTTCACTAGGGTTAACCTTTTTTTTTTATTCAGGGATCAACAATGAGGATGGCCAATGTGAGAGTGTTTGAGGTCATTTGATGGAACTTTCAAATTAGATATTTATTGAACCAGCACTATAGCTTGTTTGATTAGATGCACTTTTATGCTTTGCTTATTTAAACATATGGTTTTCTGTGACACACTGTTTTCTGTTACATACCTTTATTTAAAGGGATAGTTCACCCAAAAATGAAAATTCTGTAAGTATTTACTCACCCTCATGTTTTTCCAACCCCGTAAGACCTTCGTTCATCTTCGGAGCTTGTTAGTAGGTACAATTTTATAAGCTTTTTTTAACAAGCTTACAAGCAATTTTAAGCTTGTTAGTAGGTACAATTTTATAACTGGCTAATAGATTAGGTTTTATCGAAATTGATTGAATGACTTAGTAGTTTAAGAATTTAATGAAAATGACTAATTAGTAATGTTTTGTTATGAATGCAATTATTTTTTCTGTATTTTTGAATTTAAGCTGTCTTGGAGTTTCTTGTATTATTATAATATAATATAAAATTGTAATCAAAATTATTCAACCCCCATTGCAAATCAGGTTCATTGGCAAAATGTACAGACTTTCACCTGTTTGCAATGAACAAATCAAACAAAAGTAATTGAAATAGCTAAACATGACAAATGTTTCAAGTGGTTTTCACAAATTCAACTGAAAATGCTTTTAATTACTTCTGCAGTCTCAAAATTATTCAACCCCTTTATGTTAAGCATCTTTAGTACTTAGTAGAACACCCTTTTGCTGTTATGACTTGACGCAAACGAGATGTATAACCAAACACCATGCAGCTTCTGGCAGTGTTTTTGAGGAATCTTAGCCCATTCCTCATGAGCAATGGCCTTCAGTTCAGTAATATTCTTGAGTATGTGTGCAGCAACCGCCTTCTTCAAATCCCACCAGAGATTTTCTATGGGGTTCAAGTCGGGTGACTGTGATGATGGCTACTGTAGAATCTTCCAGGACTTCTTCTGCAACCAAGCCTTGGTGGAATTTAAGGTATGCTTGGGATCATTGTCCTGTTTGAAGGTCTATTGATGCCCAAGCTTCAGCTACCTCACTGACGGCATGACGTTTTCTCCTAGGATGTCCTGATACTTTAATGAATCCATCTTGCCTTCCACACGCTACAGTTTACCAGTGCCAGAGGATGCAAAGCAGCCGCAGAGCATCACAGAGCCCCGCCATGCTTAACTGTAGACAGTTCTTTTCAGCATATGTTTAATTCTTCTTTCTCCAGATCCATAGTGCCAAAAAGCCTAACTGTGCAAGCTGAAACTTCAGTACCTTTTGCCACCAAGTCTTGATGCAGGTCTTTTCAAATGTAGTGTTACAAATTTATTAAATGTTTTAATTTAGGTTCCAATACAATAGTATATAAACTGAGAAAGTTTAGTAGACTGAATTTAGCATTTTAAGTATAAATGATGATATCAGAATTGTCAGCAAGAGATTCATCGCCAGTCCTGTTCTCTCTATTGTAAGTTAAATCAGTCAGATTACTGAGACTCTCACCCTTTGTTCTAATGGCTCTAGGAGCCCCTGTCCCAGTCATTGAATAGTCCGGCTGATTGGATTAGAATATTTACATTCGAATCACACTGTTATGCTGATGAAGATCAGGGTTGGGGAATTTCGGGTAACATGCTGATTCCTTTACTTACATTTACATGCTTTTTTCACCTATATGTAAATCCCTCCCCCTTGAAAGGATATAACACTGTGCTGAGCTATTGAGTTCAGACTTGGGAATACTACAGCGATGCAACAGCAATAAAGAACCCTGCTTAATAGATGCACCCGAGTCTCCTGGTCTTCGCTTCTGAGTTGCCTACACTTTAGAAGAAAAAGTTCACAACACAGTCAAAGGGTTTTTCTAAACCTGCCTTCTCATAAATCTGGTTGCAGCTGTTGATAGCTTCCTTTTTCTGCTCCATCCAGGTAGTGTAACCACTGTTCCTTTCATTTTGAACTTGCGAACTATGCTTCCAACAGTGTCTTTAGGAACATGTAGTGCCTTTGCTCTCTTTTTGTATCCTGTTCCTTGTTTGTGAAGGACAAAGATATCTTCTCTCAACTTTTTGGACCATTTTTTTTGACTTAGCCATATTTCTATCATGCAGTCACATGGGCATTGGAAGCAAAAAAAAATGTGGGTGGGTCATCCTCCAGATTTTTTTACTGGAGTAGATTGGAGGTGTTCCCGAAGCCAAATACCTTTTTTAAAATCTCTATGCAATAATGAGTGAAGTGAATGAGTGAGAGTAAAAATGAAACGGGCGCAAATTCGTCTATGCGTGCATCTCTCAGAAATCAGAGCTTGGCAAGAGTAATATCAAATCAAATAGGCTACTACATGTTCTACGATATGATATTGTATATTATTGTATGTATATTTAAATGATTTAAGCCATCTACAATATGATAGGCTACTCGAATTAATGGAATAAGCACAGCACGGTCACAAATCAAGCAGCACATTAATTGGCATCTCTGCGTGTCTCCGTCTCAGCAACCAAACCAGCTCTAATAGCCAATAATCGACTAAGATTCATATACATTAATTAATTACTACTTGATATGTCTATTTAAACGTTTTAAACTTCGTATGATCTGTATTCTAACTGTTAGGAGCTCTGGTTCCCATAGGAACCTGAGACTCGCGCTTGGGACAGCACATGTGCATTGGCTCGTCTGGCCTGAAAAGTAAGGGTTTGGTGGGACTCTGAATGAATCAGGTGGAATGGATTTGAGCAGCAGCATGGAAATCAACGCTGTAGCTAAAACGCGTAATGGAGTTAAATTTATTAGGGCTTTCCTCAAGTGGAAAGGATTTAACTCATGGCGCTCTGAAAAGTGAACTGACACTGAATTAGAGATGGTAGAAGTGAGTGGGTCCAATATCACTGGTCTTAAAAAGTGGGTGGGTCTTGCCCCACCCATATACAATGGGTCCGATGCCCATGGTCAAACTCAACAAACCTAGCCAGTTCAGATATTTCATGTGTTCTAGCTCAAGCACCCCTGGTGCAACTAATGAAGCCCTTGATTAGTTGCATCAGGTGTGCTTGAGACAACAACTGTTTTGCAGATTTGTGCTGTTGTGGGGGATTCTATTCAGGTGGTTGAATAATTTTGAGACTGCAGAAGTCATTAAAAGTTGCATTTTCAGTGGAATTCGGGGAAACCACTTAAAACATTTGTTGTGTTGAGCTATATAAAGGTGCATTGTGTAATATTTCTGAGGATCTATTGACAGAAATGCAATATAAGATCCATAACTATGTTTTCAGTGGTGTATAAAGACCTTGCATAATGGACCGTTATGTTTTTATTACCTTAGAAAGAGACATTTATATCTCCATAACAGGGGGCACCCCCTTCTATGGAGGTCGACATATTGTGTCGTCATGTTTCTACCGTAGCCGACAGCGAACAAACACCGCTACAGAGTGCGTTTCGTCACTACCTTGAAAAAGAGGTTTTCAGTGGTGTATAAAGACCTTACTTAATGAACCGTTATATTTGTATTACCTTAGAATGAGCAGTTTTTATCTACATACACCGCGGCTCTCCTTACATTGAAATGTGCCGACATGTTTCTACAGTAGCCCTAAATGGACAAACGTGTTTCGTTACTATGTTGCTCTTCATGCAAGGAAGCAAGCTTAGTTCAGCGAATAAAACACTGATACAATGTCGATCCCTTGTGCATTAAATGTCGTCAGGCTCCAGCTACCCATGCCCATATGTTCTGGTCTTGCCCTTCACTACATAATTTTTGGACGCAGATATTTAATTCTATTTCTGTTTGTACAGGGGTTCAATTTGACCCAACAGCATGTACCGCTTTGTTTGGGGTTTTGCCTCCTATGTTGCAGCTTCCTAAATATAAAGCTGACTTTGTAGCCTTTATCTCCTTATTGGCTAGACGTTTGATGTTATTGAGGTGGAAGTCTCCTGCACCGCCTTCTCACTCGTCTTGGATCAGGGACATCCTTCAGTTTGTGAAGTTGGAGAAAGTTAGGTGCTCGATACATGGTTCTCTTGCAAAGTTTAATAAAACCTGGAGTCCATTTTTTGCACATGTTGAGGGATTGACTTTTACAGCTATTCCAGAGTAGCCACCCTAATTGTCTTCTAATTGTGAGCTTTTTCTTGTGAAATTTGTAGCATGCTGGGATGTTTTTTATTTATCTCTCTGTAAGTGAACATATTGGGCTTTTATTTAGCAGTGGGTGACTGCTTTTTGTGTTTTTGTGTTTTTTGTTTTGTTCTGTTCTGTTTATTTGTTTTTGGGGGTTGTTTTTCATTTTTTTATTTTATTTCTTTATTTTATTTAAATTTTTTGTTAGTTGTATTGGACACTGTTTTGATTCCCGAATTGTTACCTCTTGATTTTGTTATGTCACTGAAAAAATCAATAAACAAAGTAAAAAAAAAAAAAAAAAAAAACACTGATACAATGATGAACAAGTAACAATAATATTCGTAATAACATATAGTTTTACTGAATAATTAAGTAAATATAATTAGTCAATTTCTTAATTTATCCTTGTAAAGAAACCTCATTGCTGAACTGGCTACTCTCTGCTGTCTCAGACGATGACATATTTTCCTGTCGGCCACCGTAACTTTTGTTGGTTGCTATTCGTAACCTCACCACTAGATGCCGCTAAAAATCACACACTGCACCTTTAAATTACTTTTGTTTGATTTGTTCATTGCAAACAGCTGAAGGTGTAAATTTTGCCAATAAACTTGATTTGCAATGGGGGTTGAATAATTTTGATTATAACTGTACACTCACCGGCTACTTTATTAGGCACACATGTTCAACTGCTTGTTAACGCAAATAAACAGCCAATCACATGGCAGGAACTCAATCTCAGAAAAAAGAGAAAATATCAGGTGAGTGGCAGTTCTGTAGGTGAAAATGCATTGTTGGTGCCAAAGGTCGAAGGAGAATGGCCAGACTGGTTTGAACTGATTGAAAGGCAAAAGTAACTTAAAAAACCTCCTGTTACAGCTGAGGTCTGCAGAAGAGCATCTCTGAATGCACAACACGTCAAACATTGAAGCAGAACGAGCTACAGTAGCAGAAGACCACACTGGCTGCCACTCAGCTAAGAACAGGAAACTGAATAATAATTTCACACACATACATATATATATATATATATATATATATATATATATATATATATATATATATATATATATATACACTCACCTAAAGGATTATTAGGAACACCTGTTCAATTTCTCATTAATGCAATTATCTAATCAACCAATCACATGGCAGTTGCTTCAATGCATTTAGGGGTGTGGTCCTGGTCAAGACAATCTCCTGAACTCCAAACTGAATGTCAGAATGGGAAAGAAAGGTGATTTAAGCAATTTTGAGCGTGGCATGGTTGCTGGTGCCAGACGGGCCGGTCTGAATATTTCACAATCTGCTCAGTTACTGGGATTTTCACGCACAACCATTTCTAGGGGTTACAAAGATGGTGTGAAAAGGGAAAAACATCCAGTATGCGGCAGTCCTGTGGGCGAAAATGCCTTGTTGATGCTAGAGGGCCGACTGATTCAAGCTGATAGAAGAGCAACTTTGACTGAAATAACCACTCGTTACAACCGAGGTATACAGCAAAGCATTTGTGAAGCCACAACACGCACAACCTTGAGGCGGATGGGCTACAACAGCAGAAGACCCCACCGGGTACAACTCATCTCCACTACAAATAGGAAAAAGAGGCTACAATTTGCAAGAGCTCACCAAAATTGGACAGTTGAAGACTGTAAAAATATTGCCTGGTCTGATGAGTCTCGATTTCTGTTGAGACACTCAGATGGTAGAGTCAAAGTTTGGCGTAAACAGAATGAGAACATGGATCCATCATGCCTTGTTACCCCTGTGCAGGCTGGTAGTGATGGTGTAATGGTGTGGGGGATGTTTTCTTGGCACACTTTAAGCCCCTTAGTGCCAATTGGGCATCGTTTAAATGCCAAGGTCTACCTGAGCATTGTTTCTGACCATGTCCATCCCTTTATGGCCACCATGTACCCATCCTCTGATGGCTACTTCCAGTAGGATAATGCACCATGTCACAAAGCTCGAATCATTTTAAATTGGTTTCTTGAACATGACAATGAGTTCACTGTAACAAAATGGCCCCAACAGTCACCAGATCTCAACCCAATAGACAATCTTTGGGATGTGGTGGAACAAGAGCTTTGTGCCCTGGATGTGCATCCCACAAATCTCCATCAACTGCAAGATGCTATCCTATCAATATGGGTCAACATTTCTAAAGAATGCTTTCAGCACCTTGTTGAATCAATGCCACGTAGAATTAAGGCAGTTCTGAAGGCGAAAGGGGGTCAAACACAGTATTAGTATGGTGTTCGTAATAATCCTTTAGGTTAGTGTATACACACACACACACACACACACACACACACACACACACACACACACACACACACACACACACACACACACACACACACACACACACACACACACACACACACAATTATTTTATAATAAATGTAAAAAATTATACATTGTAAACTACATTTACATATAAATATTAAATTATACAATTCAATTTAGCTATGTAGGAAATCAGATGCTAGGGACAATGGTTAACTATAGTTCAGTCGCCATTAATTGACCAATCAGAATCAAGTATTCCAGAGTATTCCTAATAATATTTAATTCTAAATATTTAATTCTGGTCATGAATATTACTTAATACTTTACTCTCGTCTGGAAAAGGAGTCGTAATCCCACTCAGGCCAGGAGTGAAGGCAGGAAATTCAGCCATGCTGTCCTTATTAAACTCCCCTTCATATACCAGTCCATTTTCAAAAGTGTATTTCCCCTGCAAAAGACCATCTGTAGTGTTGGAATCACACAACCATCTCACATCTCCATAGTTTGAAAAGTGGTTTACCTGTCCATGTTTTTTGTTATGTTTCCACTCTCCACTATACACAGCCCCACTGGCATATAAGAACTGTCCTTGACCATGACGCATGCCTTGAACGAATTCTCCCGTGTACTCGTTCATACGAGGGTACTGAGAGCAAGGAACTCTTTTACAGAACCATGTGTGTGTTCCTTTTCCATCCTACATTAAGTAAGAAACTTCTCTAAAATTTTCAGTACAAAATTATACAAAATCATAGTATAGGGAATGACCCTAAAAATAAGGGCAAAGTTAGTAAATGACAAACCTGGATGCCATTTAACCACTGTCCACTGTATTGCTGATCCAACTGAACCCATCTCATTGTTCCTTGTCCATGTCGGACATTGTTCCTCCATTGTCCTTCATACACATTGCCAGATGGGTAACTTAATGGGAAACAAATATATTTTATATTTAAATATAAATTTAGAAAGAAAAATATATATATTTATAAAGAAATGATTACTATCACAAACCACCGCTTTCCACAGCCCTCTCTGCAGTTGTTCACCCAGTCTCCTTTGTACCATGATGTGGATGCTTGGTTATAGTACATCACCCCCTGTCACCATCACAGGACACCAGTCAAGATATTTATTATTAAATGCATGTGAGGAAAGTTGAGATAATAGATGTGTGTATGCACATACCTGCCCTTGTCTTTTGCCCAGATGCCACTGACCTCTGTACACAGTAGAGGTTTTAAAACATTTGAACACCCCTACACCATGACGGACACCTTGGTGTAACTCCCCCTCATAAGTGCTGCCATCTAGCCAGGTGTAAGTCCCATGTCCCATGGGGACATTTAATTGAAAATCACCCTGCCGAATGCAACAGTTAATTTTGCTAAGCATTATTAATGGCTCAAATCAAAACACTGGGGTATTATGTGACTTATCTAATCCTAGCTAATGTAAATTCACTTCCATGAACTCTTTACATACCTGATACTTTAAACCGTCTGACCAGATATATTCACCAGAGCCATGCATCAACCCATGTGAAAAACTACCCTAATGAATGCAAAATGGTAGAAATAATGAAATAATGTAGGGTAATTTAAAGGGGCATTCGGCAACTATTTCAACTTAAAAAAAAACGTTTAGAAATCATTTGGATGGTTTAATAACCTGTTCTGGTGAGAATGGTGACTTCGCCAGCTCCCCCCAGCGTTCCCAGGCAGAAAACCAACCTTGCAACATGGGGACTAACGTCCCGGTAAGTTGGAAATAGGAAGTCTCGTGAGAAGCGAGAATGAGCGAGAAACACAAACTGCTTTACGGCAATTCGACATAAACACACACGCCGCCCTCAATGTGTATGATGTATTACCCACCTCGTTAGACATAGCTCAACACGATAAAGTTGGTTGGCTCCGATAATAACAAATGCACATGAGCAGCGGTAGATAGGGGGAGGAGGGTGCTGCAAGTGAGTTTTTTCTTATGACATTGTTGTGAAATATACGCCTCACAGCTGTAGGGGGAGCTCGTTGAGAAAACATGCCACAACGAAAGTGAAAATTAGCGAAGAAATAGCTAGAGTTGCCGAATGCCCATTTAAGGCTTTCAAGCAGAATCTGTGATCTACTTGAGTTCACTGAAGGTATTTCAGGGCAAGGGTTTTTAAACTGGGCCCCGGGTTCAGTTTTGTGATCAAAAATATTTAATTTATTTCTAAATGTTCATCTTTCCTCCCTTACAACATGCATATATTTTTTTTAAATATAACAAAAGATCTGTTGAGTAATATAATGCAACTTACAGTAACAGTTAGTAATGTTAGCAATGTTCTTAATAAAAGTTTAGTACATTTAAATTAGATTTACATTTTTATACTGGATCTAAAGGTTGAAAAGCCATAAGTTATATTTCATCACTCACCTTATAAATGTGGCCACCTTGAAAATAAGCGACACCTTCTCCATGAAACATTTCTCCACACTTATCACCCTCATATCTGAGGAAAAAAAGATCCCAAACACTACAAACCCCTATTTGTAAACAAATCTGAGTGTTATCATTTCGCAAGAATGTCTAACCTTTCCACGATTATATGGTGAAGAATGGGAACTTTACGGCACTGATCATGTTCATTGTTTGGTCGATACTCGTTCGTGTGGCGAGACACTGCAGAGGAGGAACACACAGCAGAGCTCAAGGAGTCTTGTCCATCGTCAGGCTCTGTGACGGACTCCGACACTAAACTGGACGTGGAGGACTGTCCTAACACTTTACTTAACGTTGGTTCTGGCGTAGATCTGTTGGAACCTATTTTTTGTCCTTTAGCCATCGCCGGTAGAGACTCACCAACTAGAAAAACATCCCTGTGGAGTGTACACAGTAACACGCTACCGGTTGCTAAGCAATGTAACAGTACGGCAAGTTAGAAGGGTCAAAACAAAATATTAGATGATTGGGGACCGAGGCTAATCGTCACATTTCTTTTAAGACTCCAAATAATATTTCTTAGTAGTTTTATTTTTGAAACTCAGCCTCTGTACAATCACAGATTAAAAAACAGTTCACCAAAAAGATTACAGTAACACTTTACAAGAATGAACAATACTTCTAAAGCATTTATTAATCTTAATGTTAATTTCAACATTTACTAATACATTATTAAAATCAAGTGTGTTATTGGCTAGACCCTAACCCTGAACTGACATGAACAAACAATGAACTGTATTCTTTTTTTAAAACTAACATTAATAAACACTGTAACAAATGTATCGCTCATAGGCCTATTGTTAGTGCAGGATAGTTACAGTACATTAACCAATGTTAACAAATGAGACCTTATTGTAAAGTGTTACAAAATAACTTTTTTCTGAGGAATAAAACAAAAAACTGGTAACCAAATATTTTTGGAGACCATTGACTTCCACAGTATGGATAAACAAAACAATAATATATTTCTCAAAATACCTTATGTTCCACATACGAAAAAAAAAGGCTGTGTGAGCTATCCCTTTAAATTAATTATTCCTACTCTATACAAGCACTGGGGTTATAGATTTGCACCTTTAAAATGTTTACTCATTTTTAAGAAATAAAAAATACAAACCATCCAAAAAAGTGACATTACAGTTAGATAAAGAATTAGGAGCTCAAACACATTAAAAACATGAGAAAGATACTTTATTACAAAAAATACAAATAATAATAAAATCCTTGATTAAAACAATAGTGTTTGACAGTCAATATAAAATTCACAGGCAAAAATAAAGTGTTTCAGTCAGGAGAAACCATATCCAGATTAGCAAGGTGTCTCATGGTGGGTCTACCATGTGGACAATTCCAGGGCTGTTCAATTTCACCCATGTGAAGCACAAGTTTCTTCATTTCACTGATGTTGAGGGCAGTGCCAACCATCACCTGTGTAAACAGAATAACTGAACATATTCATATAAAATCTTTAAAAAAAGAACACAAATATGCAACGGCTCAATCACAGACTCTGATCTTCCTTTACAGGTTTTTACTTGGGTTCAAACAGGTGGATTAGAACAGGGTTGCCAATTATTCCTACAGGAAGAACAGGAAGTGAAGTTAGTTGCCCTCACCGATTTGCGACAAGCCCTGGATGCAAACATTTGCCTAACTCGAGATGGTCGACACATGATTCCTGGACTGTCGCTAAGCATGAAGATGAGTTCTTCAATGTCACTTGGGCCAAAGGTCCAATTCTTACTTGTAGGTAAAGACACCAGCTTCACCCTCTCCATAACCTGAGCTGATAAACACACCACCATACCACATCAATTTGAAGAAATATGTACCAGATACTATCCTAAAAAACTACTACAGTAGATAACCCACCATCCTCATCAATGAGGAAGTCAAAACCATTCTTTCTGAAGATTTCAAGGTTTTCCATGAGCACTGTTTCACTGATAGCCGGGAGGTGGAGATTTTGTGGACTGCATATGGAGAAAGAAAATATAAGTTAGCCTTAAAATAAATACCAGCTCCCAGTTCCACTTATCTGTGTGGATTGTGACTTACACTATGAGCCTCTGTCCCTTTAAGACCGTATTCTGTTGGAGCATCTCAAAATTGTACTTTTCATCTGTGGCATGCTGGTCGATTATGAAAAGGTCAGATTTCAGCTTGGTGATAATAAAACCCAGGTTGAACTGACCAATGATTTCCATATCCTTGAACATATCTTTGCTGTAAAGAAAAGTTGAAACCTTGTAAATGGCATATAAACTGTAAAATCATAAATATGATGATTGCAGTACTTCAAAGGGATAGTCTACCCAAAAATAAAAATTCTGTCATAATTTACTCATCCTCAGGTTGTTACAAAGCAGTATCCATTTCTTTCTTCTGCAGAACATATTTTGAAAAAATATGGTAACCAAACAGTTTCGGTTTCAATTGACCCTTCGCTAAGCCACGCCCGAAAACCGCCACTGGCCAATCGTGTCTTAGCAACCATAACTAGGCGCGGAAGGTCTGGCAAGCTTTCGAGCGAGGGAAACATGCCGAAGCGTTGTGCGTATGGATTGTGCAAATCTGATACCCGGTATCCTAAAAGTTTGGACGGGGGAGTGGAATTTTTATCCTTTTCGAAAATCTAAAAGCCAAGGGGAGAAATGATGTGCGTGGATCAAGCAGTGTGGGAGACCCCATTCACAACTAAGTGTCGACAGGATTAACAAAAACAGCTATTGCTTGGAAGTTGGAAATAATGACGGTTCTTTGCTCAAAATGCATATGTTTTAACGTAAAATAAGACAACTAAAGACAAGAAGGAGGCTCACTGCCATACTTTAAAATATATTTCAGCATTTTGTTAATCGACGGCCTACCCCTGACTCAGTAACTTTAACCCAATCCGATCGCGGGTCTCCCGGTGTTAGTGTTATTCCACAAGATTTATGGATAAGCTATTCAATTTATAATAATTAGATTTTCACATTTCTCTTACCCTGCTGAGCACGAACATAGCTGTTCCTCAATTTGTGTGTTTCCCATTTGAATGGTCAGCGTATGAGGCGGCTGCTGCTTGCGCTGGGACTATACGTTAGGCTTCAGCTTCAATTTTTATGAAATTATTCTCTAATCGGTTGCATATTCTGTCGTGGATATATCCCTCGAATGCATACTGCAGTCCCTTTTGTCTTGCTCTCTCAGATATTTCATGTTAGCCAAAAATTGCTAATTATCTCATCGGTAATGTCTGACACCGGTTAATACACACTGTAATAGACGTGCCAGGCGCGAAAGCTTTACAGGCGTAGCAACAGTAACTAGGGAGGGCGGGGCTTAGCGAAGGGTCAATTGACGTCCAATGTAGGGAAAGAAATCAATGAACACCGAAAGGGGTTGCTTACCAACATTCTTTGAAAAAAATTTTTTTTTCATGTTCAACAGAAGAAAGTGAGTCATACATGTTTGGAACAACATGAGGCAAAGAAAATGATGATATAATTTTCATTTTTAGGTGAACTATCTCTTTAAGAGCTCAAACTAAAAAGATCAGTCTCACCTTATTTCTTTCTTAAGCTCGTCCTCAGCACTATGGTTTTCTCCAGGGTTAATCTTCGCCCTGAACCGTCTATATTTTAGCTCTTGATCATTGTTCTCTGTCTTCTGAGCCTGCAGCCTCTGTATCCTTTTAGAAAGTTCCTGCAGAGAAAACTGCAAAAGCACATTTTTCTTCTGTATGCTGACAGGTGAATCCAATTGCTGTGAGGAATTCTTATTTTTGGAGTCCACCAAACAAATCCATGCTGGAGGTTCATCTTCATGTCTAGCTCTTTTAGCTTCAGGACTGAAGATTCTTTCCTGGTGTTGTTCTAACTTTGTCTCTGGCACCAAAGGTTCATGACTCCAGAACTTCACATTTACAGGTTCATCAATAGTCTCAGCTTTAACATCAGTTTCATATATAATAGGGTGTAAAACTGACTTGTTTTCTGAATTGTTTTCATGTAGAATCTCTGGATCATCTTTTGCAGAACTTTGGTTTGCAGCCCCAGAATCACCAGCATCACTATCAAGGGTGGTTTTGAATTTAACTAAACAAACAGTTGATTTAATGGAAGTAACAGCCGCAGAACTTGGAGAGGATTTTAAAGGCAGCCTCATGTCAGTAACTTTTTTAGAGCAGCTCACAAAGGAAAACATCTTCTTCTGAGAAGGACCAGCACAAACAGCTTTATGACTAGACTGCTTTGATCCCATGCCTGGAGCCTGATGGTTTGAAAATGCTTGTTTAAGTCCTGCTAGATTGATGGTAGTCTTTGGGGGCCCTTCATCTGGAAGAGCTTCAGAGGCTGAAACTGTTTCACAATCTTCTGTACCAGTGCTTGTCTTAGTTGGTCTACCTAGGCCTTCAAGAGCAACATCAACATATGTAATGACACTTCAAGACAACACATGAGCTGTCCTAAAAGGTCTGAAGTACTTACCTGTAATTGCTGGAGAAATGTGATTGAGACTTATTTTATTGACACCAAGCTCAAACATAGCAATGAGTGAGCTTTTTAGAATGGCCAGCAAGAGTTTTTCCTCTTGTAGAAGGATTTGACGTTTGTCTGGAGTGACATTCACGTCGACACAGTCTAAAGTGAAACAAAGAATCAAAACACAGGATTAAATGATAAGTTTAAAAATACTTCATTAAGCATTTATATTCTACATACTTTGTATTATATACACTACCGTTTAAAGGTTTTTGAATGACTATTTAAATATTTTCAAAAGTACAGAAATACAGTAAATTGTTAAATATATTTTTTTATATATTCTATTTGAATCTATTTTAAAATGTCATTTATTTCCGCGATCCCAAGGTTAAATTTTCAGCAGCCATTACTCCAGTCTTCAGTGTCACATGATCCAGAAATTATTCTTATATGCTGATTTGGTGCTCAAGAAACATTTCTTTTTAGTATTATTGTGAATCTTTTATGAAGAGAAAGTTTAGAACAACAGAGTTTATTTAAAATATAATTTATTGCAACACCTGTCAAAAGTGACCGTAAAGACATTTTAAATACATTTAAAATGTATTTTTTCTTGCTGAATAAAAGTATTTATTTCTTTAAATACCTAATACTTTTAATACCTAATAACCCAAACTTTTGAACAGTACAGTATACACTTATTTAGGATCATATATGATATATTATACTATATACAGTACACTAATTTCATTTCTTAATTTTTAAGTCTTACCTGAAGCGACAGTGATGTTTAGAGCGACAAATGGGTATTGATGCCGATTGTACATGTGATAAACCTCATTCACAAGCTTGGAGACCTGCAAATATTACAAAAAAATATGAACACATCATACTTATTACATATAAACGCAATAATACTTTTATAAAAAGACCACACCTTTACTGGATCACAGGGTCTTTTATTGATAAAGAAGAACTGTCTGTCAGTAGCACTTCGACCAACACCATGATCCCCTTGTGACACAAACCCTTCGATGCTAGAATGCAATAATACCAATAAACATCACTTTACACAGGAATATCCAACTTATAATATGGTTTTCAATACATGATTTGCGCCAAACTGGTAATAAGTCAATCGTAGATAGACCCTCAAATGAATATGTTTACACAGAATAACTTACATGAAAAGGTCTTTAGGAACATCTACCCCACAGAGACCATAGTCTTCCTTAATTGATTCATTGGGAGATATTTGTTGGAAGGGAATCAAACTTTGTAGCTGAGGACAAATAGAAATGTGACGTAGTATGTTACTCTCAAACAACAGGGACAAACAATAATGCAGGTACTTTGTTAGAATAATATAATAGTGTGTTATGTTGGTCAATTTTGGTTTAGGAATTTATCTTCTGAAAATATCCACTAAAAAATAGGTTATTCTCACCTGTTTAGGTCCAAACACAGCTCCAATGTTGTCTCTCATGCTGTTACTGCCGCTGGTGCACAGTACTGTGGTGCGCTTGCCTTGTCCCATCTGATTAGTGCATGTAATACGCACACCAGTGGAGATAATGCAGTAGGATTGCAAGACGAAAATCATCTTGGAATAATCCTGTGAAGAAACTATTTAATTCCTTCCTAAACATGGAAACAAACCCATGTACCCATATATATCCCAGCAGACCTTTTTGATGTTGCGCTGGAACTCCTTGTGTCGAACAGGTAACGTGGAGAAGAGCTTCTGAAGTGTGACGGTAGTGCCGTGCTGACGAGGATGCGGTACACGCTCAGTGAGGCGACCATTGTGGTCATACACCAGTCGAGCTCCGATCTGAGCACTCTCATGACAGGTCACGACACTAAGATCACTGTGGATATTGAACAGTGTATATTAAGGAAGCACTAGAGAGTTTAATCAAACATATCAGTACATGATCAATTGTGAGATCATCATTGTGCTACAATCATCAGGTATTATGTAATGCTCATACTGTAAGAATTAAGAAGACGCATACAAAGTAAAGTGTTACCTAAGTGCACAAAGTGAGCTGAGAGCTTCACCGCGGAACCCAAACGTCTCCACGTGCATCAGGTCGGAAAAATCTCTTAATTTAGATGTATGATGTTTTAAAGCTGCAGATGTGGAGAAGACACAGATAGGTACGCTAATCGTCAAAAGTCTGGAATGATTAAGAGTTTAAAATGTTTTAAAAGTGAAATATTATTTTTTACTATAATTCTTTTTTAATATATTTTAAAATGTAATTTATTCCTGTGATGGAAAACTTTTGATGGAAAGCTTTCAGCAGCCATTACTCCAGTCTTCGGAGTCACATGATCCTTCAGAAATCATTCTAAGGCCCTGTTCACACCGCAAGTCCTAATGCTCAATTCTGATTTTTTGCTCAGATCCGATTTTTTGATTGGCTGTTCACATTACCTTTTAAAATGTGACCTATATCTGATTGCAGTGTGAACTGTTTGAGGTTTCAAACTAACCGGCATGCGCAAAAGAACAATAACAATGACATCAGACGCAGCAATCGGTTGCCCTAAAGTTCGGGAGGTTATGGAGGAAGTAAGCATATTCTCATTTATTTCATAATGTTTGTGTAATGGAAACTTTTGCGGGTTTATAGTTGCAAATTCACTACAGAGATCTGTGTGGATGCGTAGACGAAGCCAGGAGTGGTGGGAATATGACGTGAATAGTTTCACTGAGACGCTGTTCTCCTGTGTCCCCGTTCTTCCATTTCGTGTGCAATTTTTTCAAAAACGGAGCGGTTACTGTAGGTCCTTCTAGCTTGAATTGAAGTATCTCCCCATATACTACTTAGATATAACACCTCACTCTCATTGACTCGCTTCATCGCTGTTCTCCATATCTAGTCAAGTTTTTAATGTTAGGCTACTGTCTGTGTCTGTGTCGATGTCTTCGCCGGCGCATAATTGTGACAAATGTCGACGTAGATTGACGTAAAAGTCGCATCAAATCCGCCTTGATTGTTCACACTGCGGCCGCATTGAAAAAAATCAGATCTGGGTCTGATACAGGACCACATATGTATGTGGTCTAAATCTGATTTGAAAAAATCAGATCTGGGCTAGATTTGAGTGTTCACACTACCTCTGAAGAAGTCTGACCTGGTCACTTGACCCCCAAAAAATCAGATTTGGGCCACTTTTGCCTATGTGGCAAAGCCTACCACACTTTTGCCTATGTGGTCTAAATCTGATTTGAAAAAATCAGATCTGGGCTAGATTTGACTGTTCACACTACATCTGAAGAAGTCTGACCTGGTCACTTGACCCCAAAAAAATCAGATTTGGACCACTTTTGCCTGCAGTGTGAACGGGGCCTAATATGCTGATTTAGCGCTCAAGAAACATTTCTTAATATCAATGTTCGAAATTGTTTTGCTGCTAAAATATTTTAAGCTTAGCATTTGTTTAAAAATATTCATCATATCTAACACTATAAATGTCTTTACGGTCACCTTTATTATACATATATAATTGTATTATATATGTATATATATATTTGTAAAAAATCTTAATTTTTATACATTTTTGACTGGAAGTGTAAGCATGCCAGACTCTATTATGTCCAATGTTCAGAAAAAAGGCATCTTACTTAGCCCCTCAAAGTTTTGCTCCTCAACACCTTTGCCATTGTCTGACACTTCCACCAACTCTGTTCCACTGTCTTTCAGCTTGACATCTGTATGGGAAACATTTTTTTTTTGACCAAATATAGCATTATCTCAAGTGCAATGTTTTCTCATGCTGTCATCCCTTGAGCTCACCAACATTAGTGGCACCAGCATCAATGCTGTT
Source organism: Siphateles boraxobius (assembly GCF_051911475.1). Classification (NCBI taxonomy): domain Eukaryota; kingdom Metazoa; phylum Chordata; class Actinopteri; order Cypriniformes; family Leuciscidae; genus Siphateles; species Siphateles boraxobius. Next base: position 17,674,371 of record NW_027509097.1, read on the forward strand.
CTCCACCAGCTCCTTCACAGCTGTGGCCAGACTCAGCACCACCTGTCCAGAGCAGATCTGATGCACAGACTGTTTGTCTATTGCCTTTATCGCTCCAGCAGAATCCGTGCTAGGATTTTAAAATACAGACTATGAGAGCAAACAGCATGAAACATTAGTAAACAGTACTGTACAATACCGTAGTAAACCGTGTTTCCAGTATAGCAGACAGGGATGGGCAGTATTTATGATACATGCATTTCAGGATTTTGTCATTTGTATTTGATGGGGTTTATGAAAATGGCTCCATATTTTGTATCAAAATACTTTAGTGCTCTGTATTTTTGTAGTTTTAAGATACTGTAAAATACTTTGTAAGTCTACATGATGACATCATAAAAATGAGGCCTCTGATTGGTCCCTAATCAGTAGTTTGCCCAGGCATGTTGAGATCAGAACAGAAAATTTATCCATATGGAAGAAGGTGGTCAAGGTAAGAAACGTGCAGGTTGCCAGCTTTCCATAATTTGTGTTGCATAAATTGCTATAATTTTTAACAGTTCATGTTAAGTTTTGGTTCTTGAACACTATTATACCGAGCAGCCGCCCAACGTTAGCTTGCTACTTTCAGCCTATGTTAAATTCGTCAGTTGTGCACGAACAATAAATAAATAAAGGTGCTATAAATACAGGTGCTATCAGTTGTCATGGAGTTGGTATTGCTGATGCAAAATAGGCCCTTTGTTACCAAACACCAAGTAACTAAACGGATAAAAAAAATATACAACTGTTGGTTACTTTAAAACTAAAATTAATCTGGGAGATCACAAGGATATTTGATCTGTTAACTGTTTGCATATGTAATATTTATTGCAAGACTGTTTAGAAAAACTGTTGCTATCAAACATTGTTTAGGCTAAAGAAATGTCATGCTCCCTTGTAAAAGTAGGCTAACTTACTTTTTAGTATTTAAAATACAAAAATACAGTAGTTTGTGTTGATACATTTTGTGGTTGCTGTATTTTTAAGTTTATTTTGATACACTTCAAATTAAGGTATTTGGTATTTTATTTTAAAATACATTTTGATGTATCTTTGCCAAACCCTGATAGCAGATAATCACCTGTGTAACAGTTAGTCTAGTGTTATTTCTCGTTGTTATAGTGTAGGAACCTATTGGAAACAGAATATGCAAAGCTTTAAAAACTTACCATGAATCTGACATCCTTGCTGTAACAGTATAGTTACAGACGCTTAACTTTGCATTGTGGCTATTTTGTTAGCTTTTGCTCCCTGCGGTATTCAGAAGAAACAAGGAGCAGGAATTGAATGTGTTTTCATTGCTCAGTATGAAAACCCAATTCTTCGTCAAGAAAAATGCTATGATAAACTACAAACTTTATAATAAACCAATAAACGCACGCGCATAACTGCGTCGCCCTGTGCTGCTCAGTCTGAATAATATGTTCCCGCCCGCGGCGTGACGCAAAACAACAGGTTTACCACGTTTTGCGTCCGTGACATGTGATCAACTGTTGTCTACTGTCAATTCTACTGTACACATGTGTACCGTCGGCTGTTATATGAACATCTTTCTTTTTTTATTACTTTGTTATGCCAATTTAATCATTAACTTAATCCGTTTTCCCCCTGTGAAGTGGAAACACATTTCCCAAAAACGGCTATATTTATATATTATAAATATATATATTATATATATATATATATGCCGTTAATTTTATTGATCTCTACGATGCTTTGTAACAAAACCAAAGTACCAATTTTAACGTTTTATTTTGAAACATTTCATCATCCTGCACGGGGTTGTCTGGGTAGGGAATGTCTGCAAAGTTCAAATCTGATTATAGCCGAAAATGACACTGACACAACAAAATTGTTAATGTCATTGTCTGTATAGAGATCCAAGTATGTTAAATCTACTATCCATAAACCAAACGAATATTCGATTTACAGTTTGATGCATTATGTCTTTTTTTGTTCATCATATATGAAGACAATTTTTAGATACTTCCTTACTCCTGTCCCTCTAAACATGGCAGGCCACTGTCAGTTTACGATGATATTTTTATTCGGCCAGTTTTAAAACTTGTGAGTGGGGTTTGCCCATTCAAAAGGGTTGGGTTTTCGAAAGTTGGCCCTTTCTGAATAGATCTAATGAATGTGATGCACTGAAGTGTCTTTCAGAAAAACGTCATGTTTCGCAAAACAGAGACTCTCATGGCAGAAGAAAGTTCGAGTAGCAGTGTAGTTTCCAATCTGAAAAGCCGTAGCCTTCATATCCGACGGGGCCTTTTCACTCAAGACAGAGGACCGAAAGCAGGAATGTTCAGCCTGACAGATACGGAGGATGACGTTCAATTTGACAGTGAGTGCACTCCAACGGCAATATTGTACAGCCCCTTTTATTCATGACATTCCACTGTTATCAGAGTAGTCAGTGTTTCTGGGGCTCTTAAAACAAAAACAAAAATTGTCTGTAAAAATAAGTGTTAGTTCTATGATTAATGTTTACTCTTTGTGGATGTTAGAGACTGTAAACATCAGGTGCAAAAATTGTCAAAGTAGTAAGTCCAACTGACTAAAATGTAATAATGCAGTTTTAAGATGTCCCCCTACTTAATATTTAATCTGTGGGACTTCTTTGGGGTGTGGGGGGTAACTTGAAACTGTTTCAAGCTGATAAGTGACTTAGACCTTACCCACCCCTGATGTACACACAAGATGCAACATTGGTATATTTATATTTGCTCAGCTGTTAAGAGTACAGTAAATGTTTGGTGTCTAAATGGATTCAGAGGGAAATGACATTATGGCCTTAATTGCCAAAGTTATTGCTGAAGGTAAGACACCTCCAATACAAGTCGTTTTAGATTAATGTTAGTCTAATTTTTATATATAAATAAATATACATATATACATATATATATATATATATATATATATATATATATATATATATATATATATATATATATATATATAATGTTTTTTTTATTTATTTAAATTAGTATTCATCACCCTTTGTATTTTCCATATAAATGCAGCCTCAGACTCAGACAATAATTGTGAGGTGTTGCTGGCTGGGAAACAGTATCCTTCGATCCAGGAATTTGCCTCTGCCATTCCCAACCAACTGCTGCTGGGATCTCTACTGGAACACTTGTGCTTTGTTTACGAGAGTGATCCCACACGCTCACGCATGCTGTTTAAAGGTAAGTCATTGATATTGGCTTATAAAAGGCTAAATTTGTTAATTTACTATTTGTCATAAAATGTATGTTCTCAAATGCCTCTGTTGTTTCAGTGATGGGCCAGCATTTAGCAGGCATGAACCTCGTCTCTCCGCTGGCTATCAGTGATGAGTTCAGCACAGTCCGACTACAGCATAACCGGGCGTTCACAGAGCTCCTGCATGCGACCAGCTCATCGCTTTTCCCACAGGTAATACAACTTAATTAATCATCAGTATCATGTATTTGTCACATTGTTTTGTGATTTCTGTCCAGCTGTTGCTTTCATCAACAAAACCAAAAGAAAGCAAAATTCTTATTTTGCCCTACCTGTTCATCTTTTGGATTTTGCAGGAACATAGATACTTGAGTGCAGAAAGCCAGAGTCTAAGGTGAAAACATTTACACTTGGAATACCTCCACTTACATTGCTTTGTAATACTGTCCAAAAGTTTTGGGTCTGTCAGATGGGGTCAGATTTTTCAGAAGTCTCATGCTCACCAAGGCTGCATTTATTTGATCAAAAATAGATTAAAAAAAAGAAGAAATAATATGAAATATTATTACAATTTCAAATAACTTTTCTAATTTAATATATTTTAAAATCTCATTTAGTCTTGTGACGGCATAGCAGTTTTAGCAGTCATTACTGTAGTCTTTAGTGTCACATGATCCTTCAGAAATCATTCTAATATGCTGATTTGGTGCTCAAGAATCATTTTTTATTATTATCATGATAATGTTCAATGTTGAAAACAGTTTGCTTTATATTTTGTGGAAACCGTGATTTTTCCAGGATTCTTTGATGAATAGAAAGTTCAAAAGAACAGCATTTATTTGATACAGTAATAATCATTTGTATCATTATACTTTCACTTTTGGTCAATCTTATGCATCCTTGCTGAAAATGTTATTTTAAAAAATCATTTAAAAAATGTAAACGACAATTTATAGTATTAAATTTCAAATAATTGAGATATGCTTTTCCATCCTAGAACCAAAGATGGTCTTTTCCAAGCACAGACATCTCGTTACCTTAGTGAATTTGAAGAAATCACAACACTGGGTAAAGGATCCTATGGCAAAGTGTTTAAGGTAAGACAAAGTTTTAATCATATTGTGCTCCAAAGATGGAAACCACATATTTTTGAAAGGTGTGCTATAAAAACACTCATACTATTTTAGGTCACAAACAAGCTTGATGGTCAGGAATATGCTGTGAAAAAAATTCTAATCAAAAAAGTAACAAGAGACGACTGTATGAAGGTAAAGTATGTCACAGATTCAGTTACTATAGTTCTGATGTACCCCCCATATCCGTATGATTTAGCTATTATGTGTCATATGTCTTTTTTTTAATCTCCTCGCAGGTTCTTCGAGAGGTTAAAGTGCTCTCCAGCCTTCAGCATTCCAATATTGTTGGCTATCACACTGCATGGATGGAGCACGTTCAGCCTGCCGTGAAAAGTACATTGTTCTAACATTGGATACATTAGGAGATATACCCATTTAAATTATATTTTCCATATATTTAGTATTTCTGGAATCATGCAAAAATGGTACAAACTTGTAAAATCTTCTGTTTTATCTCACTAGATCCCAAATCACTCGTTTCACAAACGTTTCCAGCATTAGAGAAACCATCACAGAAAGATGGGTAAGAAGGTTTGAAAAAAAATTCCTACACCAATAACTTACTGTAACAGGTTTACAATAGTATATTTGATAATGTATCTTGCTTCAGGTGCACGCAGGAAAACACTAACAGCAGCAATGGATCGTCCATTGTTTTTGAACATTCTGAACAAGCAGAAGCCAAAGAAAATCAGGTTGCACTAGAAAGCATGTCAGTGAAACCCTCAACTTCAAAAGAAGAGATGGGACATGCTGTTTGCCCCAAAAATGTCCGCAACCCACAGAACTTTGTTCCATGTGTGTTTCTGGGGAAGCCTCGCTCTATGGTGAGCAAATGCCCTGCAGCTAAAAGGGACAGCTCAACACTCTCAGAGGACGAGCTCAGTCAAAACAGACTGGAACTGAACAACAACAATAACTCTTACATTGATATGGACACTACTGAATGGTCCGAAAAGCAGGCGCAAGAGGTATGCGGTCCACTGAATGTAAACCATTCATTTAATTGAAATGAGAAATAATTATCTTGTAATCTTTTAGAATGTTTATATTATATTTATGCTTGTTCCTGTCAATAGGTTCAGTTCCACTTAATGCTTTATATACAAATGCAGCTTTGTGAGCGATCTCTGAAAGACTGGATACAAGAAAGAAACTCCAGAACCATGGCGGGACTCTTGATGTCAGTAGGTGAGATCATTTTATTCATACGAGTTACTATAATTGACAGTATTTATACATTTATACTTCGTTCTTTAGATGTCATTTAATAGGTAGTATGTCTCATACACTTAAATACACCCTTCCTAAACAGGAAAGACAAGAAAAGCTGATTTGCAGAGCTAGATGTTTTAACATACAATCACAGCTTATAATTATAATGTTGAATTATTTGGAGCAATTCTTAACCAATACATGATTCATCCACAGATCCTTGTGAGTCATCAGACTGTGAACGCGCATTGAAGATTTTAAAGAAAATACTTGAAGGAGTGGAGTACATTCACTCCCGTGGTATTATGCACAGAGACCTAAAGGTACGTGTATTTATTTTGTTGGTTTACATAACTTGGTATTGTGCACCATAAATTTTTCTAGTTCATGTATGGCTTGTTGGCATAAAACTGTAGTATTTGTTTAAATGGTAGGAGGCCTAGAGTTTTGATAACAGATATTGGGCAGGTGTGGCACAACAATGTGCAAACTTGTGTGCTTTTTAGGTTAAACTTGATAATAAATCACACTTAACAATTACTTTATTTATTTTACTGATACATCCAGTGGCCTCATAACAGTTTATAGCCAGCATAACATTTGACAGAATTTAAAAAATAAATGACCATCGGGCCCTAAAAATTAGTTGAAGTTAGGGGTGGGTGGTATGACGGTATATATCGTTACCGCGGTAGAAAATGTCAACCGTAACAGATTTTTCTATTCTGTGTTTTGAGTTTTGTCAAAGATACATGGAGAAAGCATATCAAGAGGATCCACAAAGGAATTACGTTTTCTAAAAGGTTGTTGTTAACGTGATATTTTCGGGAAAAAATGAGCAGCAGTCAACTAGCTGTGCAGCACCCGTAGGCTACAGTTTAGAGGAGTGCACGTTCCCAACGGAGAAAGCATGAAGCTTACTTGACAGCATCAGTTCATATATCAATATCGTAACGAATAGAAATAACCTTAAATAATGTATAGTTATCTGCATCTATCGTCTTATGTATAGTTACTTTTTAAACACGAATGACGCGCAAGCGGTTGCCGTGGTAATGAACAAACCACTTGTTAAAGCGAATGTATAATCCTGTATCTGAGGCAAAATTACTAAGTATGCAGCGCGAGTTATATATTTCTAACTCCAAACAATTGGCCACTGAACTAGCTGATAAAATCTTCCTTTGATTCGATACGTGATTACAACTTGACACTCAAATTAACCGATCGCATTTTACTTATGCAAAAGACGCGACAAGCACACACACTGAGAGGGAGCGCGGCTATGGTAAAATAATGACGCAGTTACAAGGTGTGTATAATTTAAACTTAGTCAACACTAACAGTGCTGTTCGGTTTTCATACTGCTGCTCTCCTTCTAGTCACTTCTTTTGAACTTGATGAACTTGACACTTCTAAACTTGATTAAAGCTCCAGGTGACAGGTTGCCAGATATCACAAAGAGAGCAAAACAATCCCCTTAAAAACGCAGTATAATAAGCAGACATGGCAAAAATGTACTGGGGAACACATGTAAACATAACTAGTATTACTAATATCCTACAAAATTAAAAGGAAGTAACTAACTTATTATGAATATAGAATAGTTCAATATAAAATATTCAGATATTATAATCGATGAAGTAAAGCAACACTTTATTTAACGTTGAATTGCACCTATGAGTTGTATTTAATATCCATCAGTTGGGGGCAGTTCATCTAAAAGTTGATGAGTGTGTTTTGTTTACTATTATTTAGCTATCAAAATAGTTTACCAAAGAAATAATTTACCAAATAAAAGAAAAATCAAAATCAAACAAGATGAAATACTTTTCTTTTCTAAAGTATTTGGGTTTATTTATTATACAAAGCTCTTTTTGTCTATTTTTCGAGAATAACTACATATATAAATAACTATATAGTGAAATATATCGTTACGTGAAATAAAATTAGTCATACCGTGAAACAGATATTTGGTCATACCGCCCACCCCTAGTTGCAGTCAATTTGACCAACACTTTCCTTATCCCTTAGAAACCCACTTTTTATCTGTTTGTCACAGGGTGTTTTGATAGTTCTGGTAATACCCCTGAATCCCCTTTGGATCTTCACACATATTTTACTTAACAAAAGGCTAGAACACACAGTTACCTATGGATTTCCTAAACAAATCTAATTTTCATCTGCGTTTAATATGTTAAAACTGTTCATTTTGGATATTTATTACTGTGGATGTTCTATCTGTGTAACAATAAAAACCTGGTAAATTAAAGAAATAAAATAATTCATAATGTAAAATCTGTACTAGAACTGCACACTATAGCCCCGTTCACACCGCCAGCGACTTTGTCGCTGTATGTCGCTAGGCTCTGTGAAGTCGCTTGTGGGCGTTCGTAGTGCTGTCGCAATAATGTTATTGGTAGACTCCACGTCTGGCCATATCTATACAAAACACCATCACAAGTGATATATACAACTATACAATTTTAATTTGACTATGAATTAGGCTCAAAAGAAACAGTATATGCTGTTTTATGCTGGGAGAGTGTTTTTATATTACCACAGCAGTGTTCAGTAGATTAAATAATTTACTAGATTAACGATCGATCAATCAACAAATTAAACTCACTCGTACTGTCATAAATTACTAAAACGTCATTCGAATTTGACAAATAATCGATTTTCTTGTCCCTAACCGTACGATCACACCGCCGCCGACTTGAGCTTCCAAAGAGACCGGAAGTCATTCATTTTCAATGGAAGCTGGCTTCTCTCAGCTGCAAGGAGCGTCAAATCTCTCGGCGTTGCGTTTTGGGCGTTTTGAGCGTCAATCAGAAAGTTGAAAGAAGCTCAACTTTATGGTAATGAGCTATGACGCGGTTCAGCGGCAAGCAGCGGCAAAACGCCAGAAACCAATCAGAATAAAGACGTCCTTCACTCTGGCTGATTCCGGAGAAACATACGATGTGAACTTTCATTCCTACCAAAACATTAGTTCCGAGAAAATGGAGGAGAAGCTGATAATCGCTGTTGCTGGGTTTCCTATCATATATGATATGACGTTGTTTGCTTACAGGGACCAGTTACAAAAGAACGAGGCATGGGATACGCTCGTTTTAAGCGGGAATGCAATTCATTTGCTCACGGTGACAACGATTTGACCAATTGCACTAATGCAAATAATAGCCTGGTGCAAATAATAATAATAGCTAATTATTATTTTTTTCCCCGACCAAATGTGACCAAAACGGTTATAAAAATGCTGTCATTATAAAAGGTTTCTTCAATGTATTGCTTGTTTTTTTGTTTATTACATTTCATGTTGTGACACTTCTCTTCTCCCTGCTACGTCAGAGCGTCCAAAGCGTCAACGAGCTTCCCCGTGCTTTTTGACAAGCGTCCTTGACAGAGCGGCCAGAGCTTCTTTGACGCTCAAGTCGGCGGCGGTGTGAACGTACAGTTATAGACAACATAATGCAGGGGAAACTGTAAAATGAACTGCAGCAGTGCTAAACTTGCATCATAAAACTACACTACTCAAACTATAAATGTATGAATTAAACTCACTGAGACGGTCGACAGTTTCTTTTCCATGCATCATTTTATTATATCCATATATGTGGTTACAGTCAAATCATATAAAACAGTGAAATCGTCCTCGAACTCTTCTGTCTTGCCTGCACTCGAGACGGTGAGGTGAGCTCGACTGAAAGGCTTCTTTCCTATTGGTTGTCACTCGCGAAAATCACTTCTTATTTGTATAAAGTTGAAATTTCTCAACTTAGGTAGCTTGACTCTTGTCGCTTGACACGCCCACATTCTGTCGCCAACGGTCAATGTCGCTTGTGTCGCCAGAGCTCCATTGAAATGAATAGGATCATGTCGCTTTGTCGCTGCGTGTCGCTTGCGGTGTGAACGGGGCTTATGGGTCCACTCCACATTATTTATTTAGTTTAATTAAGAAGTTAGTGCTAGTATCTCATTTTAAACTAGTCTGTTAAGTTGCTCAAACTCACTGTGTTTTATAGTGTTTGTTTGTTGGCAATTAAAATGTATATTTGTTTATTTACAGCCTAGAAACATTTTCCTACTTGGACCTGAGTGCCATGTGAAGATTGGGGACTTTGGCTTGGCTTGCAAAAACATTATAACGGATGAGCATGAACAGCTGCCCTCAAGCTCTCAAGCAGGTGTAAACACAGGTGACAGAACCATTCACAAGAGCAAATGGCCATTGTTTTAGTTATTACAAATTCTGAACTCAAAAAATATTTGAAGATTCTTATTTTTCTGGTAGTTGCAAAACTCCTGCTGATTTAATAGCAGGTAACATTAAATGGCGGCTCTGAATTAATGCCACCTTGGACTAAACAATTTCTTATCGCACTTTTCAGACTCAGCTCACACTAGTGGAGTGGGAACTTTTGTTTACGCTGCCCCAGAACAACTTGAGGGTTCTCACTATGATTCAAAGGTAGGGCACTGTGAAGCTACAAACTGTTATAATGCAATGTCTATCCAGTTATTTATGTTGTTTTATGTGCTGTATTTCAATGTTTGACTGTTTCATCTTAGGCACATACTAAAAAGGATGTGGTGGTAGTAGAACTTGATGCTCAGTATTTGTTTCATTTATACAGTCAGATATGTACAGTATAGGAGTGATTGCGTTTGAGTTATTCCAGCCATTTGGGACTGAGATGGAGCGTGCGCACACACTTGGAGAACTACGTCAGAGCAAGATCCCTAACACACTGTCTAACAACTGGCCACTTTTGGCCAAGTATATCAGTCTGCTGACCAGCTCTGATCCCTCAATGCGACCAAGTGCATCTCAGTTACTTCAGAGTGACCTCTTCAGCACCAGTGACATGGTATGTGTGGTTTTAAAGTTGCACTTTGGAACTTGTAACTCTTTAAAAAACAACATGTGTTTTCCTTCTTTATTGTAGGTTATCCACAGTTTAAAGCGCAAGATTGATGAGCAAGAAGATGAAATTGTTCAGCTCAGGAGACAGATCAGTGAGCTACAGATCTCTCAAAATGCAATACACAGTCCTGAAAAGACATAATAATAGCAGCTCTTTTTTACTGTTTTAAGTCCTCAATACTTGTAAATTATGTAAATTGTTGTTTGGAAATGGTTGTATGTGCGAGTGCAGCTTTGTATATAAATGAGTGCCATATTTAATGTTACAGAAGATCTGTAAAGTAAAGTCCCATGCCAATAGTGCATTAGTCTCCATTTATCTGACTCTTGAAAGCTGAGTAAATAGTTCCTCAAAATAGCCTTACACTATTGTATTATTATAATAAATTTAATAATATTACAATGATTGCCAGTTTTGATAATTATGAATATTAATAATATGAAGGTCATGGATAAAGCTGCAAATGATAGAACTGAAATGTATTATTAATTTGTTTAAAATGTAATGAGGTCATTATAAGTATTATAGTAATGTTATATATATTTCTGTAGTAACATCTCAGAGTGTGTGTGTGTGTGTGTGTGTGTGTGTGTGTGTGTGTGTGTGTGTGTGTGTGTGTGTGTGTGTGTATATATACACACACACACAGATACAGTACCGGTCAATAGTTTGGAAACATTTATTTTTAATGTTTTAGAAAGAAGTCTCTTATGCTCAAGCCTGGATTTATTTGATAAAAAATACAGAAAAAAACAGTAATATTATGAAAAATTATTACAATTTAAAATAATGGTTTTCTATTTTAATATACTTTAAAATATTCTGAATTTTCATCAGCCATTATTAATCTAGTCTTTAGTGTCACATGATTTGTTATCAATGTTGGAAACAGTTGTGCTGCTTGATATTGTTTTTGGAACCTGTGATACTTTTTCAGAATTCATTAATGAATAAAAAGTAAAACAGAACAGCATTTATTCAAAATAGATTTTTCCCCACTTTTTATCAATTTAACACATCCTTGGTGAATAAAAGTATTAATTTCTTTCAAAAAAAAAGGAAGAAAAAATTACTGACCCCAAACTTTTGAATGGTAGTGTATATTGTAACAATTTATATTTTAAATAAATGCTCTTCTTTTAAAACTTTATATTCATCAAAGAATCATGAAAAAAGTATCACGGGTTATAACAAAATATTAAGCAGCACAACCGTTTCCAACATTTATTATAAATCAGCATATTAGAATGTTTTATGAAGGATCATGTGACACTGAAGACTGGAGTTCTGACTGCTGAAAATTAAGCTTTGCATCATAGAAATAAATTACATTTTAAAGTATATTCAAGTGGAAACCCATTATTTTAAATGATAATAATGTTTGATCAGATAAATGCAGGCTTTATGAGCATAATTATACTTTTTTCAAAAATATTAAAAATAGTAATGTTTCCAAACTGTTAACTTTAACTTACTTTAACTAACATACAATGAGGTTTTACATAAGGTAAATGGTAGATGGATATTGAGATGCCATATAGCCTACCGTACGAACTGAGTCGTTCTTGTGCCACCGACACCCATAACCCACTATTAGACATTAAAATCTGCCTCTACAATAATATAAATATGTACGAAACACTACTTCTCAGCATTTATCCACAGGAACTGCTTAAATCGATGTGTTAAAAGTGGTATTGCTAATTCCTTGTCGACGAGTTGACAGCAACAAAGATATTATTCAACTGCTTTGACGGCCCTTCAGTAAGGCCACATCCACACAACACTGGGTTGGCTGACATTACGAAAGTACCCGGATGGACCCGTGGGGAAACTACGTCATTGTTCACCGCCGGACGCTCTTTGGATTTTAGAATGGATGAACTCATTTAAATTAATCATAAATTTACAGGTACGTGCATTATTTGAATTGGTTATGATATATGAGTGCTGCAGGTTATTTTTGGAGAGCGCGCGTTGTGTGGTTGCGTTTATTGCGTGGCACGAAATTGAAAACACCGGGTTTCGCAATGAGTCTTACGGCGGCGTTGCCTTCTCGGCCACGGCACCGGTGAATTTTAAATACCGTGCCCCTCCTTTCTACCTGTTTCCGATTAAAGTCGAATTTTAGCTAATTAAAATGAGTGGTTTTGTTTTGTTGATGTTTGTGAAGGGACACACCACATATTTCAATGTTATCTTTATTCACAGACAGGCTTCTGGAAGTGCGTGACCATGTTCATGCCGCCTTCCATCGGTATTGTTACGTTTAGCCGTTACCATGGCGTTTGTAGCTACAACATAGCGGTCTTTAAATCAGTCAGAACTTCTTGCGCCAACAAAAAAGGCGGCTAGCCATTCAAATTTCACTCACAAGCATACATGGTATAAATAATACGACAAATACATTTATTGTTCTTATTTCGTGTTTAAATAACGTGCGGCAGAGGCCTAACTCGCACTCGAAGCCTTTAGCCGAGCACGCTAGATAACAGTTGGTGGACGTGCGGAGAGAGTGTGTACTACAGGATCATTTCCTCATACAAAATCACACTCGGAACCGCCACTGTAGTTGTTGAACTGTGTTTTGAGTGTCTTAAAGTCTGACGTCTTAATTGAAGGTACACACATTTGCTGGGGTTTCATCGTGGAATTTGTTGATACGAGAGTTTACTGTAAACTGTAGCTATCATGAACTAGCAAAGGCCACGGGCCCATTCTGACGCTCAGCTCAATAGATCGACACACAAGCGCTACTACTCCAATATATATTTAGCTTATTCGATCAATGCCTGATTGAATAAGAAAGAATAGAAGAAGTACTTCCACAAGAAAAGGAATATAGACAAGTGTTTTGCGTAATAAGGGCCGATTAGTGTGTTTGTAATTCAACGTTCACTTATGTTTGTGGTACTTTCACTTTGGCGCGATGTCTCATAACATTAGACAATTAACGTTAACTTGTTGTCTTTTACGCTTTTCTAGTGACTTTTGGTCTTTTTGCAAAGCATTTACTTATTACGAAGTTATCTATCTGAGTCTGTTTTTCATAAATTAGTGTAGTTTTTATGTTGATATTGATTTAAATAATATAGATGTTAAACGCTGGCAAAAAAACCCAATGTAATCACGGTCCTGAAAACTTCAACTGAGACAAAAGATTACAGTAATGATATAATACATAGTAACACGCATTTACTAATTGTACTGTTACATTAACGATTGATGTATATTTGGTCAATTGATTATTTTATTGTTCGAACCTGTTTAGAATTTGTTACACGTTTGACATTAGTTTGATGAATATTTCTGTTTGTGTTTAAAACTATATTTAATTAGAGAAAAATTGTGTGATTTGCTTGCCTTTCAGGTACCTGTTGCACTTGCATTTGACACTAAGACTAGCTTAATTTGCATGTGAAGTGGTTTTAAAAGGCACAAATTCAAATGTAAAATCTGCCGTTCTTGTAAAAAAAATTATTGAGTTAACACACACGTCTGTTTTTTTTTCACAGAAAATGAATAATGACCATAGTTGACAAACCTCTGGAGAAATCGGACCTGGAGTCAGTGCGGTGCAAGCACTCCAGCTCCCTGACACCTTTCTCCTCCAGAGACATGGAGAGCAGTAGTTCGAGCTGGAGTGTTGGCCCTTCTGCCACTGAGCTTTCAAGAGCCAAGACTGCCTGTATGGCCCCGACCATTGGAGCGACTCTGAATGGTAGTAATAACACAGCACTCCAAGTCGAAAGACCCCGAGAGCAAGGCAAGTGCTTGTCTTTACTGTTGATGTTAAAATGCTGCCATAGCACTGCTTTTAAATACAACAATAAGTTATTTTGTATTCTTGATGTGTAATGTATGTCTGTTTTTCTTCTTTTGTATCATGCAGTGGTGATGAACAGTGGGGATGGCATTGCACTTCCTCAAAAGGTCCTGTTTTCCCCTGAGCGGCTCTGCTTGAAATGGAACCAGGGCCACCGCATTGGAGCAGGTCTCCATAACCTGGGCAACACATGTTTCCTGAACTCTACCCTGCAGTGTCTGACCTACACGGCTCCCCTTGCCAACTACATGCTGACCAGAGAGCATTCCAAAACATGTAAGTGTGCAAGATTTTTCAAGATTGCATGTAATACTTGTCGTAAGTTTGTTCTGATGTTGTACATTCTTTCTCTTTCCACGCAGGTCATGAGCCTGGATTTTGCATGATGTGTACTATGCAGAATCACATCATCCAAGTGTTCGCCAATTCTGGAAATGTCATAAAGCCCATTAGTGTTCTTAATGAATTGAAACGTGAGTGCTAAGATTAACATTTGCTTTGAAATCATCTGACAAAATTACTATTTACCTGCTAAATGTACTTTTAAAGTGGTACATAAAAAACAAACTCCAAAAATGTACAATTCCAAATATGGTCCCAGAACACAATCAATGCTAGATAAGAGTTGAGTGTTAAGGAAGGATCATTATCAAGGTTAATCCGTTAACAAGTAGCCACAGTGTTTTTTTTTTTTTTTGGAGTTAAGTTCTAAGGAATGGTCTTACTATTCTAAATGCAAAAGTATTTATTGCATTGTCCACTGACATTTTGTTCTTATCCTCAGGGATAGGAAAGCATTTCAGATTTGGAAGCCAAGAAGATGCCCATGAGTTTTTGAGGTACACAGTGGATGCTATGCAAAAGTCCTGCCTCCCTGGAAACAAGTGAGTTCACACAATACAGTTTTGTTGCCCAGTTTTGTAAGGCATGAAATTAACATTCCTCATCCATCAGTTCACTAACTGTAATGACTGCATAACTTTATCCAGTTCAATAATGCATTATTTTTCTTTTATCAGACTGGACAGGCAAACTCAGGCAACCACTTTTGTACATCAGATATTTGGGGGTTATCTGAGATCCAGAGGTAGGTCATCAGATTCTCGTTTGTTGTGAGTTGGTTTTGTAAGTTTAATTTCATCCTTTCTGAATTACACTTGCTATGACAATTGTCTACAAAAAGCATCTTTAAATTTTGAATTTGTGGAAGGATGGAATATTGAATCTGTGTTCCTACTTTCTCCATCTGTTGCTACATTTGTTAATGCACATTTCTTTTTTTACAGTCAAATGTTTGAATTGCAAAGCAGTTTCGGATACTTTTGACCCGTTCCTGGATATTTCACTGGAGATAAAGGTGACTGAATCTTTTCGTCATTAATTATCTTGAAGAAAGTCATTTTTAGAGTGTTGGTAATTTGTATGTTTATTTTCAGACGGCTCAGACACTCACGAAGGCATTTGAGCAATTTGTCAAGCCTGAGCAACTTGATGGGGACAATGCTTATAAATGCTCCAAGTAAGTTTTATTGCATTTTATGTGCATATTAATACCACATCATTATATTTCAATAATTCAATTTTTGCATATACATTACCCATTCATTTGTATTCATATGTTGCACACGTTTGAAAAGGGCCTTCTTTCAGTTTTAACCTCTTTTAACAAATTTTGGTTTTTCCTTTATAGAATTTGTCAGTATGGAATAGTATTGTTTATATTTTTACACTTTCACTCATGTTTACAGTAATCCTCTTTTGTCTTGGTAGATGTAAGAAAATGGTTACTGCATCAAAGAGATTCACCATTCATCGCAGTTCTAATGTTCTCACTGTCTCACTGAAGCGGTTTACCAACTTTAATGGAGGAAAAATTACAAAGGTACACTCCATAAAGGTCATGACACAAAAGTTTAGTAGATAATTCTGAAAATGCATAAGATCCTGGACAAACTGGTATGACTAGATCTAGGGCTGTCACTAACGATTATTTTGGTAATCGAGTAATCGGACGATTATTCGAGTAATCCGATATATTTTTTTGTGGTAGTAAAAATAGACCTAGGCGAAGACCGACGCCTTTAAAATGACTAAGATAAAGACATATAATAACAATGAGGAAATAATATTTGGTTCAAATAAAGTATCAAAAGCAAGTAATCATATGGTTTTATAGAACAACACTGTTAAAATGCATAATACACATAATTATATAAACAATCATCTTATGTACATTATGTATTATAACAAATACATGCGTGCCAACGGCCTGATGTTATATTTTTCAGCTGATCTAAACCTTGTTTAATATTGAACAAATGACATTTCATTAAACTGGTCACTTAATCTTTCATATTTGTTCACTTCTTATGATAGAAATGCTACTGCCACTGTCATTTCCTGAACAAGAACTTGTGGACATCAAAACATGCAAACGAGGGTTTCAACTTTTATTTTGAAATAGCGATGAACAGTTTGCAGGTTTATAAATTATTTCCCTTAAAAACCTGATGAAATGGCGCACATTGTTTTCCCAGATGAACGTTTTAAGTGACGTTTGAGTGTGAGACGTGCTCCGTGCATGTAAATGATAACAGTTCATGTGAAGCAGCATTTATTGTGAACATAGATTCTCTGAGATGCACGTAATCTACACACATGCCAATAAAGCACATATAAATATATTAGCGCATACATTTATTTAACTGAATTGCAGCCTTTGTGAATTCACAGTCGCACTATACTATAGTATGGTTTTTGAATGGTTTTAGTACATCGTGTAGCCTATGAAAACGGTCTAATAATGCGTTTCATGGATACTTGTCTGTGGAATGCGCCACTTCCGGAATTTTGCCGGTTACTCAACATTGGTAAATTGCAATTTGAGGATTTTTTTTTTTAATCGAGTACTTGAATTTATTCGAGGAATCGTGACAGCCCTACAATCATCCATATTTTTTAGATGCCACGGTTGCCACCTTGATGCAGGATCTTTAACAGGACTAGGTCAATGTTTTTAAATTGACAGTTTAACAGCATTAAATTGCCATCAGTTAATGTATTAACTTTGGCAGCCATAATTGGGATCATTCTCATGCCTCCTTCACAGGATGTAAGATACACAGAGTATCTAGATTTGCGGCCATTCATGTCTCAGTCTCATGGGGAGCCACAAATCTATGCTCTATATGCTGTGCTGGTTCATTCTGGTTTCAGTTGCCACGCTGGACACTACTACTGCTACATTAAGGTTAGTTGTCATGTACAGACCTGAATCCTCTTTTATTATGTGCTTACAACGTCATTTATGTTTGAAATAATATGATCCTCTGTTCTAGGCTAGCAATGGGCAGTGGTATCAGATGAACGACTCATCTGTATCTCTCAGCGATATTAGAACAGTGCTTAATCAGCAAGCATACTTACTGTTCTACATTAGGTAAAGGTTTAATTCACTTCTCATGATTCATATGGATCATTTGTATTTCTGGGACTGAAGGGTGTTTCTGAGAAGTCTCTTCAGAAAAATGCCTATTTTAATTCAGGTCACCTGATGTGAAAAATGGAAGTGACTTCAGCCAGATGAACCATACTCCTGGCCAGTCATCTCCACGACCATCCATTCCAATCAAGATGAATGGGCCTCAGTACACCACCACGTCCTTCATTGGTCCTCAGCTGCCACCTCATATGCTCAAGGTACTACACGACAGTAACACATTCAGACAAACTACAAATCAGCCCTGAACTGATCAGCTAGGTTTGTTTGTTCTCTTCACCTGGTAACTTTTTTGTGTACTTTGCAGAACTCGTCATACATTAATGGGAATGGTTCTTCAAAAGAATACCATGGTTGCTCCAAACCCAACAGAAGTTTCTGTGGTGTGACCAAAACAGGATCTGGCCTATCTCATACATCCTCTTCTGCATCCACGTCCTCTTCTACTTCGCTTGTTCGGCCCACGGGCATTCCCGACTCATCCAAGAGGCCAAAGTTGACGTTTCTCATTGGTCATGGCAAGCCTGTGAGACCTGCTCAGACTCAGTCAAGCCCTAATTGCTCTTTGTCGTCAGCCTCTCAACCTCAGCCAACATCCTCTAGCACCTCAATGTCTACCTCAGGCTTCCCACAGGTCAAGCAGGTGAATGGAACTCACTCCGGAGCTTCTTTCTTGGTTCCTTATGGTCAGGAATCATCTGAAGAATCCGACCAAGAGGCTGGAGCCTTGGAGAATGGATTAGCTAAGCCTCATCTTACTCCCGAGATAAACAATGGAAATGGGACAAAGGATGATGCCCAATCCCACAATTCCAGTTCACTGCCTCAGCTTACCTTGAAGACAAACGGATCTAATGGCTTTCATGTGTGTGAAAGTGGATCAGAACCTGCTTATAAATCTCAGAATGGCCTTCCCAAAGCCAATGGTTTTAATCATACTGATAAGGTACAAAATTTCAACTTTTATTTTGTGGCATGTTACAGTATATTTATACAGGTTTCATTTTTTAATCAGGATATTTCTTTATTGAAGTATTTCTATTTATTATTATTTTTAGGTTATGGGCACTTCACATTCTTCATCCGAGATGTCTAATGCATCTGATAGTTCAGGGCTGCAATTCAGCTTAAAATGTGAAAACAGTGAATCAAGGTGAGATGTGCACAGTTGTGATGCATACATTCACTTGTTGCCATGGTTATTTTTTAGTAATATTTAATTTTAGTTTGTTTTAGTAATTAGTTCTTTTGTCATATTTAATTTTTGTCCTTTTTAAAATATTTCTAGTTAGCTTTACTTTCTTTTTTTATTTCAGTTTCAATAATCTTGGCCATTTATCAGTTATGGTCCACAACATAAATGAACTGTATCCGCCAAAATTGTAATATTGCTATATCACTGACTTTGTTTTTAATATTATCAAGTTTCTGATGTTATAAACTTTCTTTGGGTTTTCTTTATTCATACAACAGTTCCAAACTGCCGAGTACTGATGACCAAGCATGTTGCTCACCTTCAAACAAAAGGATGAACCCTCCTTCGGATGCTTTATTTCAGTCTGGAGTACATGTAGAGTCTGCACCTTCA
Source organism: Siphateles boraxobius (assembly GCF_051911475.1). Taxonomy (NCBI): domain Eukaryota; kingdom Metazoa; phylum Chordata; class Actinopteri; order Cypriniformes; family Leuciscidae; genus Siphateles; species Siphateles boraxobius. The sequence continues at coordinate 17,693,794 of NW_027509097.1, forward strand.
TCTAATGCCTCATTGGTCTCGAAGACTGCAGACACTGACCTTCATTCCCAGACAGCTTCAAAAGTTGAGTCGAATCCGAGCCATTCCACCCATACAGCGGCTGGCACGTCAGACCATCAGGCCAGCAACAGTCTCAACCTCCATATCGGTGATGGTCACACAAGTCCACACAGGTTAAGGGAGGTGTTCAGGTGCAGTGAAGGGGAAAGCAAAGAGTCAAAACCATCACACTTAGACAAGTTTGGCTCTGGAGATGGACAGAGGGTGGGTGAGGTCGGGAATAAAACTTCAGAGCGGCCACACTTTTCTTCACCCCTGAAGGACAGGGACCGGTACAGGCACCACAGGGAATACAGCGAAAGAAGCCGGAACCGCTATGGGTACAGTCATCGAGATAGCCGTTCCATCAGAGAGCGCTCCTCCAGTAGAGACCGGCATCACAGAGTTCGTGAGGTAGAGAGACACTGGGACAGATTCTCACACCATCGTCGAGAGCACCACCACTCCCAAAGAAGACCCAGAGAGGAACGCAACTGGAGTAGAGATAGGAGGTTTGTGAGTGAATCTTATCGTCCTTCTGGACACCATAACAGGGATGGATATTCCAGTCACAGCAATCGTGGGGTGGAAGGTGCCCATGGAAGAACGGCCCACACAGTGAACAGTTCAAAAAGCATCAATTCATCGTCCCGCTCTCTCAGCCCACTGTCCGGACATAACAAGCGGAAACGGAGTCCGTCGTTTGATGCAAGAGAAAGTTCTGATGAATGCAGAGCGAAGAAATATAAGAAGAAAAAAAGAAACAAAGACAAACACAGGCGAGTCATACTTTGCTACTCCTTTCTTTTGATTTCCAATCTATTGATTTAGTTAATGTTTTGAAATGCACCTACTTAAATTTTTGAAATGATAATCATTTTAAAGTCTTTTTAATTTCCTTTTTAAAAATATTTTTTACTCATTATATAACAATAATAATCATAAGGAAAATAATATTAAAAGAATTTTAAAAAGCAAATTCTTGGAAAAATGTCTTAAGTATTATATTATTTCTTATAAAATATATATTAACAACTGCTTCGCTGCTTATTAATATTTGAAACACTTTTGAAGCTCGAATTAAAAATGTACTTATTTGTCATTGACCATTTAAATATCGCTTTGTGTGAGAATTCAAAGCATTAGGGGGAAAAAAAGACTATAAAAAGACTAGTTGATCATTGTGACTTTCTGCTTACAGGCACTCAGAGAGGGATCCATCAGAGGGAAATGAGGATAGCAGCTCCAAGAGACATAAGAAGAAGAAGAAAAAGAAAAAGAGGAGGAGGGAGGATGAGGAGAGGCCACACACTGGGAGAGACATCGCTCTGAGGTGGGAAGAGCATGATACTAGAGCTAGGAATGGTGCAGAGAGAGGAAGTCAGCACCACAGCTCTGAGTCTCTCAAAAACGTCCACCGAGACCATATGGAGGACCAGCGACAACTCAATGGACAAAAAGGTGCATTATTGGCTTTCGCACCAGGTAGTTCTAGGAACTTAGCTGTAGGAACTAGCCACCAGAGTGGTTCCCCGAGAACTAATGGTTCCCCTAGGGCCGTTTTACACTAATGTCACTGGTAGACCCTACTCTGAAGTAGGAGCTAAATTAGTTCCTCCAAAAGGAGTTCCTAGAACTAAAATCATTCCTAGTTGCGAACACGCCAGAATCTGTGAACTTCCGCCAATAGTTCTAGGAACTATGAAAAGGTTCCTCCGGTGCAAAAGCCCCTATTTTTAATAGCTTCGGCATCTGGTTTTTACATTGATAACAAAAACTTTAAATTGTCCTGAAACATTTATGTCTAGTGGGCATCAGATATGTGTACGTGTGAAGCATACTTCTGGTTAGAACTTTTTTTACACATTCTGGTCACATTTAATGACTAAATAAAAGGAGAACAAAGAAATGATTAAAGAATCATTAAATTTGCTTTGTAACAATGTTTTTATGGCTACTAAACATTTTCACCCAAATTATCATTGCAATTAATATAAGGGTTTTTGTGTATTACCATTTTTCCCCAATGGTTATTATTATTATTATTATTATTATTTATAATAATTTTGTTTTCATTATTTTTAAGTATTAGAGATGCATTTTTAATTTTTTCTTCTTTAATAAGCACTGCTAAGTACAATTTAAATATACAATTTTATAACATTTTGCATAACTTTGCAGTAATGATAATTGTAGGGTGAGGTGCTTTTTTTATTGAAATATTTAAATTAATCACTTTGTTCTTAATATTACAAATAAACAATGCTGTCTTTATTTGCTAAAAAATACTTTTTTTAAGATATGCATTATTATTATTATACAAACAGGGCCTTTTGAGTAATATGATATATCTGGTTAAATGCAGAAATGGCAAACGTGTCAGCTCTATGTGTGTCCTTCATGAGGTAAACCTCATTTGTGATTTAGATTATTTTTGAGAGCAGAGGCTTCTTGGCTTTTGACATTGCATGGGTCCAAATTGAGCTGTCTCTTTCAGATAGCTGACTTGTGCTGACTGAAATGATCCGGTAGGCTCTGATGCATTCAGCATCTCATTGGTTTGCTGGTGATTGACTACAATTTACAATCCTTTTTTCTCAGGAACCCTCTCCATCCTCACATAGATCCTGTCACACACGTACACTTTTGATCTTGGCATGACTTTTCACATTCACACATAAATGTCATTGGGGAAAAAAATGAACTAATGTTTTATATTTATTTATTTATTTATTTATTTTTCAGCTAATGGCTGTTACAGTGGAAGTGAACTTGATCTTTGTCATACTGGGATTGGAAAAGATGTGAGATACAAAGGTTTTGATCTTGCTACCACTGTCAACAGCACAAAGACACTCTCAAATGGAAATGGAGATGTAGATGGTGTCTATCACAGGACCCTTTCAGATGTTGAAGTGAGTAGACTGCAAATGTAGCCTTATTTCTAAAAGAAGAATAACATTGTAATAAATTCAATAATCTTAAAGTAATTATAGTACTTGTAAAATTTATTTTAAAATATTAATTAAATATAATATATTCATATGTATGTGTATATATATATATATATATATATATATATATATATATATATATATATATATATATATATATATATACAGTATATGTGTGTGTGTGTGTATATATATATATATATATATATATATACTGTGTATATATATATATATATATATATATATATACTGTGTATATATATATATATATATACAGTATATGTATATGTATATGTGTGTATGTGTGTGTTTTTATTTGTTTTTACAAATCTCACTGATCTCTGGTTTTCACAGGAAGTCACACGTCCACATTAAAGGGAAATTGATTTCTTGATCACACCTAAGGTAAGGAATTGTTTGAACAAATTTTTTTTAAACTTATGTAAGAGTTTGTACAAAATAAGTTCAACTCTAATTGTCTCGTTCCCCTTCTGTTTTTGTTTTTTAAAGACTCTGGAAACCACCCATGCAAGCATGTGAAACACGGGAAATCTACAGCTAAAGTTCCTGACATGGTGCTTAACATTTAGAACATACTGTATTTTTACCACAAAACGATTTTTAAAGTTGCATTATTTTGTCTTTTTTGTTTTTATTTTTAAGGCTATGGATTTTTTAGTACACTGTACATAAACGAACTTTGATCATGAAAAACAAATTATATATAAAATTAATATATGCGATTAAAAAAAAAAGCCTGGAGCTTAACATCAGAATTGCTGCTCAGACATACAGACTCAGGATTTTCTCACTTGTGAAGATGAGACAAGCGCTCCCTTTAAGGATACTAACCTGGGAACGACAAGAACATTTATATGCTGCATCGGTGGAGAAAGACTGCTTGTCTTTTGACTTCAAGTTATGATGTCACCATTTTCACATATCTGTTGAGAGAACTGTCTCAAAGGAGCAGCCTTTGCTATTGCTACATGTGCACTTACATCACAGTTAACCTGGACACACTTGAGGACATAAGATGTTTGCTTTGCTGTCTCTTGTACCTCTCCTTTTTTAAGCATCTCACTGTATTACTCTCTGAAAATCCTCAATCACACTTATCTAGAATGCAAGTTCATTGCATCTTTTTTGTTTTTAATTCTCGCTGTTTAGTTTTCTTGAATCCACTTTGATTTTAGTCATGATAATACTGTGAATTTAAGTTGAACTGTACTATCAGTTGTTTGTTTTTGGTCCTGTATCAGGAGTTCAATAGAGACACTTTCTGTGAAGCCACTCGTAATGTAGACCGTGTTCTCTGAATGTTTGTCAATGTGTTTTTTTTTCTTCCTCAAATTGAAAAAGACAAGACAATGGTTATATTCAGCTTCTTCATTTGACTGTAGCATGTCAAAGTAAATGTATACAGTGTACAATATGTTGAGAGAGGAAACAGCCTTAATGTCTGAAATTGTAATATTTTCTCTCACTACGTTTACAATATTTTGTTGGAGTGAATGAACATGTATGTGACGATGAGAAGTGTTTGGTTTTGTAAAAGATGGGGTTTCCTTTTTACACATAAAGAATGACTTGTGGGATTTCTGTTTTGTGTGAAAACATTTCGATTTATATTAAGGTGCAGTGGTTTTTGTTTTAGCTACATAGAATGCAGTCTTAGCTTATCACATTTTATATGCATCTACCCTTTACACCAGCAAACCAGGCTATAATGATAATGAAATGATATAATCTCAATACAGTTATGCTTATGGGCAAAACATACTGAAAGCAGCTTACTATAAAACCACACAAATCATAAATAGATTAGAGTGCACAGTACGTGCAAAGCAATAACATGCAAAACTTTTAATCTTATTGCTACTAAACTAATGCAAGATGGCTTCCTAACTGATTTTTTTTTTACAGCACCCTCCATTATTATTGTCATCCTTTATAAATATGGGTAAAACAGGCTGTTTATCCTCTTCGTGATATATTCTGTATGGAGAAATTAGATCAAAGTATTCAAGGAAGGGGTTGACAATACTTGTAACATTTATTTTAGAAAATAATGCTTTATAATTATTTTTCAATTATTTAACTTTAGATTTTTTGTAAACATTTTGAATACAAGGCTGAGGATAAACGGTAACGTTTTTTTTCTCTTACTAGTTGTACAAATATTAAAGGTGCACCATGTAACTTTTTTTTTGTTTTGTTCAAAATTAACAAAATGTAAATGGCTCAATACACCAAATGTTCTCCTTACGTCACTTGTGTAATTGCAGTATCTGTCAGCAGGGACGTTAAACCAGCCCAAATCTTGACCCCTTTCTGACACAGCTGTTTTAGTGAGATGAACCTGCTGAGATGCAGGAAAGCAGAATACAGGAAGCAGACCTTTGTTTGAATCTCAACATAAAATGTTTTATTAGGACAGTTCTTGAGGTCATGTGGCTTGATTGACAGGACTGAGACCTGAGTGTTCCATCTCGGAATTCTGATTAACTGACACATACAGGGAGTTCTGAAATACAGTATTAAGAGCATGCTGCATATTTACTGTAAAAAATGTTAAGCAGAATATAAGTGAGGACATTTTACTTGTTAGATTTTTGTAATATTACAACATTACATATGCCTATTAAAAAACATATAATAATACAGGTATTTAATTTTAATCCTTAGATTTCAGATGGGTTTGATAGCATATCATTATGGCTTATCACTAACAGGTAAAATTAGAAAAGGATGCTGTACTGTTTGTAGAATTTATGCGTCATCATAAATCATATTCTCTTTATTTCACTATGATTATTATTGCTGCCCTACATGGAACTGGACAGTGTTACATGCAACTGTGTAAACTCACTTTAAACTAGCTGAAATTATAAAGAAAGAATGGTTGATTTAATGTGTATTATATGGATTAATGTTCTAACAGTGGACAGCAGAATCAGTGTGATGAGTGTATCTACAAATATCTTCCTTTATGGTCAACAATAAACCATAGTAATAATGAGTTTCAGGTTTATCAGTCTTCACTTAAAAGCTCAAAAGCTGGTTTGCTGCATTCAAAAATTGCACATCAGTTTTAAATCCATGGAGTTTCCATTAAAAAAAGTTGAATTATGCTTTTGTGATGTTACTTTGTTTGTGTGTGTTTATGTTTGGTTCAGGTATTCCCTATGTTGGGGGGACAAAATGTCACAAGGATGGCCACACCAGAAATCTTTGACCTTTTTGGTCCCCATAGGAAATTAGCTTATAAGTTCCACTAAGTGAATTTTTTTTGAAAATGTAAAAATGCAGAAACGTTTTCATTATGACGGTTAGGTTTACAGTTAGTGTGTGTGTACATAGTAAAACAACAAAACCAAAGGATTTAATAATATAACAGATTGGCAATATTACATAAATACAACAAAATATCAGCAACAATTTAAATCAAAAAGTGAATACAAACAGGTGTTTGTATTCTTGAAAAGGCATCAAATAATTAGCATAATAAGAGAACATCTGATTTTTTTTTTACAGTATTTTGTATTAAGGACCTTAAATCGTAATAAATATAATAAAAAAGCTTACTGATTATTTTCTCTTTCAATTCATGCAACCAGTCCTGCTGATTTTGATGACTATGGCATAACATAAAACAAACATAAAACCATTTAAAACTACTGATACAATTAAGACAATGAATGAAATTTGATAAAATATGATAGCACTAAAACAATTATACTCTGCATTTATTCCCTGCCATAATGGATCTATTTACTATATTTATAGACTACCTCCTAAAGTACTAAAAAACATCACCAGTAGTTTGGTATTTAACATCCATTTCTTGGCGAACTACTCCTTGCCAGATCTTGATTTAGACTTGCTTTGAGAACATCTCCACATAACTTATACCTGGAAATTTCTGATAGTAGACAGTAAAGTTCCCATGTAGGCATCAGGGGGCGCTACACGCTCTATATTGGACCCTCACATAAAATTAGGCAGATATTGTGGCAAAGTCAGTCTCTTAAAGTTCTTTTTGACAAATACAAATTCAGCATATAATTGCATCAATTACCATCATTGTACTCCCAATACAATTCCTTTGCAGATAAACATTAAGTACATATCCTTTAGATTAGCACATGACCTTTACAGACACCAACATTTTTAAAATCTTGTCCTTCTTTACTCAGAGAGCTCTTGCCTCCGACTATTTGTCACCTTCTGGAGGATTCAGGACCCCATGTGAAGGTTTACATTTAAAGAGTGATCCTTAAAACCACGCATTAGGTCCATGGCTCACTTTTTAGCAGCCACTCGCCGTTTTCTAGTAGCCAGCATGTCGTAGAAAGGATCCCTGCTAATGCTTGCCCTGTAGGAAGACAACAGTTAAATAAGAATTATACAAGTGAATCATGTTATTCATAAAAGTACACATCCATATAAAACAATACGTTACTGGAAGCAGTGCACCTTATTACAAAAAGTAAAAAAAGAGGTCCTGTAGGATTTGTGTAGCCCAGAGTTCCCGGCAGTCCCACAGGACATGCTGAGGCAGCTTTTGCTGTAAAACGAGGCTAAACTGACCACAGAACAGTTTCACAATCCCAGTTGAGTCAGAGGACACGTGTAAAGTAGACGCCTATAAAGCCACAGATCTTCAATAATAGTCACAACTGGCCTTCATGTCACTATATACTATAAGACGTGAATATACGTCATTTAATTTAAAACAAGTCTGTTTTAGACCAAGCAGGAAAAGAAAACCAGAGCCATGGCCAACAGCAAGAGGTTAAGTGGTCTTTGGCTTCCCTTTCTCCAGTGATAAATGCTGATCTATCCTCAGGAAAAACCATTTAACCTTGAGAGGACGTGGGTCATTTTAGTCTTGTCAGCCATTTAGTGTGATGTTTGGATATCCACCACACTGCGTAAAATATGTCTTGTTTTCCAGTAAGAACATCCTTAAAGCAAGATACATTTAATTAATAATTCAAATTGTGATATTAGGAGTGTTCAGTGAATTCATTTAATTAATAGACTGACTGATTTATTTATCTATCCACTCATTCAATCAATCTATATATAATATATATATAGCAAAATAATAATATATATATATATAATAGGAATGAATCTCACTAAATTGTGTTAGATTTGTGCACAAATTAAGAAATAAATCGAAAATATATTGTCTGAAACCAAGTCTTAATATCCTATGCGTTTCTACTGGAAAACAAATAAAAAATATGTCTGCAGTGCACAGCGAAGGTCTAAAACACTGGAAAACACTCGCTTCATCTTATCTGCATGATGGCAATGTTCTGTGATAAGAGAAGTCAATGCCCCTTTCTGAGCATATGCGGGTGTGTGTATATGACCTACAGCCGACACACATCGGTTATCTGAGAAGAGAATAATGAGGCCTGACACGGTGAAGCCTTACTTGATGGATTTGATCCACTCTTCCTTCTCTTCCGGCGTGGGTGCGGATATTCTGTAGACAACGTGATTCCCCTCCACCACTTTCCCGTCAGCCTCCGTCTTGCATGCCTTGATTACTTGCCCCTTATGACTGGAATTGTAAAGCTCAAAGCAATTCTGAAAGGTCAAAACATTAAACGGTCACTTTTACTTCTTCATTTCTTATTGACTATCTTAATGGGACTAAAAGTAGGATTCTACCTAAAGGGATAGTTCACCCAAAAACGAAAAATCTGTCATAATTTCCTCACCCTCAAGTTCTTCCAAATCTGTATGAGTTTCATTCTTCTGCTGAACACAAAAATAAGATATTTTAAAGAATGTCTGTAACCAATAGTTGATGAGACCCCACTGACTTCCATAGGTTTTTTAGTCAATAGTCAATAGGGTGCATCAGCTGTTTGGTTACCCATATTCTTCAAAATATCTTCTTTTGTGTTCAGCAGAAGAAAGAAATTCATACAGGTTTGGAACACCTTGCGGGTGAGTAAATGATGACAATTTTCATTTTTGGTTGAACTATCCCTTTAAAGACTACCTAAAGAATATAGTTTAACCGAGCGCTTGAAGAGGAACTTACTGGTTTTCTTGGTTCCTCCACCTCTCTTATACTAAGATTCTCTAGTGGAATGATCCCCCGAGGCTCTTTGTCCTGTGAACACATGAGTTATAGACCCTAAATCCACTGTGCTTATTTGTTATTAAAGCAATTAGTCATAGGACTTAGTCTGCAATATGTGAGATGTAAAAGCATGATTAAAAAAGTGAGGGAACTATGTGCACATTAAGCAACAACTGTCTGTCTCTTGGTCTAAATCTGGCACACAGCTAAGGAAAGAATGCATTATTTCCTTCCACTTTGCTGATGAGATGACACAGCGGGGAGGTTGTTGCTTTAAGTGTTTTTCTAGTTTTAGTCCATGAGTGTTAACTTTGAGGTCATGTATATGCCAGTGTACTCATAAACAGACAAAATTGCCTGTATACACATTTAACATGCATTTACTGATGACTCATCCTGCACTACACAGATTTTTGCCCAATCAAATGCTCTAAAAGGAGTTTAGAACACAGAACCTGTATAAATGTCTTCCTTCTGCTGAACACAAAGGAAGATATTTTGAAGAATGTCGGTAATCAGACAGTTGATGTACTCCATTGACTTCCATAGTAGGAAAAAGAAAATACTATGGAAGTCATTGGAGTACATCAACTGTCTGGTTACCGACATTCTTCAAAATATCTTCCTTTGTGTTCATCAGAAGAAAGAAATTAATACAGATTTGAAAGAACTTGAGGGTGAGTAAATGATGACAGAATTCTCATTTTTAAGTCAACTATTCTTTTAATACCAACTGAAACTAAGTGAAGAAAGTGCCTGTCAAGTAATTTCATTGAGTCTTGATTTAAACTAGCCAGTTTGTTCAGGTTAAATCCCTGATGTTGTGCTTGTTTTGTCTTTTTTTTAGTGAATGTGCTTTGAGGATGCTGGTGTCTGCTAAAACACTGAACAAATCACTTATTTGCTGTTACTCACTCTTCTTCTCTTTGACTTCCTCTTCTATGTGACCTTCCTTCTTTTCACTCATATCTTGCGGTCTGTTACATTTTCTTGATAAATCTTAAATCTATTTATTTCCCAAACAGGAAATATCAACCAAGCTCTACTTACTGTTGTATATTCAAAGTAATATAGACAGTTATCTGTCAAAATGAACCACCTCCTCTTCCAGGTCTTCACTCTCCCCCCTGCAAGTTCAAATACAGATAATAATAAATACAAAAAAAGTGGCAGAACCTTTACACTGTAAAAAAAAATCATGGCATGACATTCTATTAGTATTGTCCATGATTTATTATCAGTATTGTCAGTTACCGAAAGATTTGATTATATTACAGTAAGGGATCTTTACTTTAAAAATTAAGTGCCATAAAAGCTTTAAAGGTCTGCCAATAACAGCATTATCTATGTAATCCTGATTAACACAGTGAGATGCTGGATAATGCCAGTATACATTCAATCCACACTCTAAAAATGCTTTGGTCAAATATGGACGAACCCAACCATTGGGTTTAAAACTTAATTATAAAATTAAACCAACGGCTGGGTTTATCCATATTTTACCCAAACATGGGTTGAAACAACCCAATTTTTTTTTAGAATATATAAAGAAATCAGGGGGAACTCAAGTTTGAAACCATGAAAGAATTATAGATAGAATTATAGACAGAACTGACAAGACAGACAGATGATAGATAGACAGACAGATAGATAAACCTAGTTTTGCCAGAGAGATAGATAGACTTATAGACACTGATGGATGGATGGATAGATAGATACAAACCTAGTTTTAGCAACCATCCCTCTCTGTCTGGATTAAAGAATGTATGAGTTAGATCATTCCCATCATCTTCAGGTATTTTGAAAGGTTCATTCTTAATGCTTTCATATAAATTCTGTGGGAAAAAAGACAATAGGTAATTCATGTTCTATCATTACATAACTTGCATCTCTCTATCACAGTATGAGGCAGAGACTCACTCTGAGCAGCTCCTCGGGTAGATCTCCTCCCTCGTTGATGCCCCGATTCATGCAGATGAACCTTTCCACTGTGGGCTTGTCTCTGACATTAGGGTTGTGGAGGCTGGTGTTGAGCATAATGACGGAGAACGAGAGAACGTAGCAAGTGTCTGTGGAGAGAAGAAACTCGGATCAGTCGGTCAGCTCTATAGGTCCAGATTGGCAAATTAAATGGAGCATGTATGTAAAGATATGAAGAGCATGCAACCCTCTTTTTTCTTATTTGAATTTTTTATTAGTTGACTGCTAAATGATACATTCTGAAAGCAGAGAGTTTGATGAAACATGCAGGCCACTTTTTAATGTTTCTGCGTCTTTATGCATGACTCCATGCTGAAAGAAAGATATTAATGCTTTGGACATTCACAGACTCTGTTTATCAATAAATAATCATTTTGCGCTTTGTTTTAGCCCAGTGTGTTTCAAAATTGCCGATATTTATCCCTGCAGTTATAAAGCTCTGCCTTCAGTGGAGGAGATTTTGTACGGAGTGTGCTGTACTTCAAGAGATTGGGCCCGGCATTCAAACTATACAGTTTTAATATTAAATATGAAATATTAATAATAATAGTAATTAATAATAATTCGTTACATTTATATAGCGCTTTTCTAGGCACTCAAAGCGCTTTACATGGAAGGGGGGAATCTCCTCAACCACCACCAGTGTGCAGCATCCAACTGGATGATTTGACGGCAGCCATATTGCGCCAGAACGCCCACCACACACCAGCTTACTGGTGGAGAGGAGACAGTGATGAAGCCAATCAGTATATTTGGGGAATGAGGCTTTTTTATAAGGCTGAGTAAAAGGTTTAGGCCAATGATGGGCTAAAATGAAGGATTCAGGTAGAAGTCAAGCTTATTGCTGATAGAAGTCATACTGTACCTGTGGACTGAAAGACACCCGGGTTACACTGGCAATATCGAGCAGCAAAGGCCTCCATCATTCGGTCTATCTTCTGTGCTTCACCGGGAAGTCTGAAACTCCACAAAAACTGCCTGACAGGGAGAGATGGAAATGACACTTCAAATCATCATATTTGATGGACCTTTCTCTCAAGGAATTCCTGAAAGTATGTATGATTTTATTTGCATAGAGTAACACAAGGACAATAATTGGCTCTAATCACATTTTGCTCTAATCATGGAATATTTTGACTCCTTTCATTTTTCTTTGCGATTTGATCATTCATTCAAAGTTTTCTTTAATAATATTTTACTACTTAATAGCGTTTGCAAAATGATAAAACTGAATGTTCAGTTAACATTTTCTGTAACATTTATATAACCAAGGAAAACAAGTGTTTTAAACATTTAAAAAACTTTGCTTGACCATTGCGTTCATATGTTTTGCAGCATCTTGTGCATGAAACGCCATTCTAAAAACATAATGCTCAAGTTAAAATTAGTTCAACTTTAAAAAATAAATAAAGAGTCTCTAGACCTTGCATTTTTTTTGTTCTACTGACCTGCGTTTTTAACCACAAAACCATGTTCCGATGACATAATAACACAGGGTTAAGTTTTGAATATTTAAATACAATCCATATCTTAAAAGATGCTCACATTAAAGGTGGACAAAACAGCTGTCTCACCTCAATGCTTGCACCAGGTTGAGGTCAGCAAACTCATGAAGCTCCACAAATGCCTGCAAAACCTTAATGTTGAAGTCGTCTCTAAAAATAATGAGAAAAAAATGTTTAATCATCAGTAGTTATTTCCTCATTTGCTCTAAGCTCCATCTCCAGAGATACACACTCGCTTATTTTTATCTGAAGTCAATCAAAAGAGATCGCTTTTCATTTGCTTCTTTTCTGTTTTCTACAATGGGTTTCACACCAAATACAAAATGTGCACAAGAACAATCATGTAAGACCATGTTTGGTTTTTGGATATAAAAATCATCATTTGAAAATATGTAAAGGTCTTTAAAAAGCAGTGATAGGAACATAAAGTGTAATGAAGAGACGTACCACAGCATATGTCTGATTACACAAGCTAAGACAGAACCACGTCTCCAAACTCCTCTAATCAGAAACACAATAATTACAGCTTCCAGCTCCTCCTCGTAAATACAATTAACAGTAATTGCTTTGTTTTATGAACATACTTTCTAGTATCAAACAGAAATGGATGACTGTGCAACTGAGCTTTAGGCTAGAGCATAGCCAAGACAACGGTTATCAACTTGGACAGGATGCCTATGTAGACAAGGCTATTTTTATATCTAACAACTATTGCACTGTTGTTCAAGCTTACTCTCTCTTTTTTTTTGTCTACTTATTTAGTAAACCTGCCTCAGGCGGTGACGTTAAGCATCTAAGTTGTTGCAAACCTCTTTGGCTACAATCATACCTTCATGTGACTTGATAATGACAGATGTAGCAATGGGTCGCTGTTTCGAGGCAATAATAATGTTTTATATCCAATCATGTGTTAAGAGATGTCGGTAAGGGCCAGATAAGGCGCCTTTATGCTGTCTGGGTGATATGCTAAATATTGTTTTGGACATGTGGTCATTCTCAGCTGTTTCAAATAGGGGAAGTCATTTCCTGAGACTGAGCAGGATCTTTTATGGAAAGGCCTTATCTAAAATCACACATATATTTTACACAAAGACTGGTCTTGCCATGTGCGCGAGAACGATGTGACTTACCGTTCCCCTAAATAATCTCCTATGACAGTTTTGTTTAAGCCTTCGCCTTTATAGAGGAACTGAGCGATGTCCCCAGGTGTGTGTTGCAGAAGATCATTCTCCAAAAGAAATTGGATTCCCTGCAAGGATGTTTGAGATGTTAACCACTTCATGATGCAATACATGACCCAAGACATAATTTTCTATATGGCAAGGTAAATAAAGAAAAAAACAACCAAAATACCTTTTTAGGATCCATATTGAATTTCTTTCTTCCAACAGCAATCTGCTTGTTCCTCTGAGTGCTTTTGCTGTAATGTGATGTAAAATAACAAATATGAACTAATGTCATCTTCGTCTCAATACTAAACAACTCTTTGTAATCTGTAAGAACAAGAAGAAACTTACGTCTCCCTGACACATGTTAAATTCTCAATCTCTGTCATGACTTCTGAGATCTCAAACTTTAACCTCTGAAAGAATCAGAAAAAGTCATAACTTAAGTTAAAGCACTGGTTCTAAAGTTAATCAAATTGATCAAAAATCTTTCTTAAAGGACAATTCCGGCCAAAAATGAACCAAGGGGTAAATAACACATGGGTACCGAGTCGACCGTTCTCTGTGATGTGTTTTCATGATAATCGAATTTACCCAGTTTTATCTTTAATTTTAGCTTTACCACAGATGAGCTTATAACGTGGGCATAGAATAAGTAAAAATAAAAATTGCTAGTTAATAGTGATAGCCCCAAACTAAACCTTTTTTGCTACAGATGAGCTTATAACGCTAGTATATGGGGCATAGAATGAGTACAATTAAAAATCGCAAAGTTAATACCACTAACAAGGCTCAAAATAGCCCCCAAACTAACATGGTAATTAGGGTTTCCTCTTGTTCTTACATGAAGTGTACTGTCTTTATAAAGTATCTCCTTATTGAACTCTCTGTACACTTACAAAGTTCTCAATACTTCGGGTTGCAGGTAGAGACCCTAATTATGCTATCGTGTTAGTGTGGGGCTATTTTGAGCCTTGTTAGTGGTTTTAACTAGCGATTTTTATTTTTACTTATTCTATGCCCCATATACAAGGGTTACAAGCTCATCTGTGGTAAAACTAAAATTAAAGATAAAACTGGGTACATTCGATTATCATGAAAACGCATCCCAGAGAACGGTCGACTCGGTACCCATGTGTTATTTACCCCTAGGTTCATTTTTGGCCGGAATTGTCCTTTAATAATCTCATACTTAATGTAATGTAAAATAAAACGCATTCCACCACACCACAAATGACAACCAGCCCCCATTAGTGGGAACTTGTGGTGAGGGTGACATGATAAATGTCAATCACTGAGATATCCTAATGACAATGACAACATTAAAGCTGATACCTCAATGTCATCTAGCAGCTCCTTTTTCCTTCGTCTAATGTTGGACAGTTCATCTCTCTCTTCAAGTGAAAGATCTTCAGGCACTGTTGAGGGACAAATGTGACATTAAAATGGTTAATCTAATAATAATAACCAAAAAAAGATTCAAAGAATACAAAGAAGCTGTATAGCCATATCCTTGACCTAAACTTAAATCCCAAAGTGCTGTGTAAGACATAAAAATCTAGAGCACATTTATCCTCATAAATAATGTTAATTCAACTAGCCTTGACTTACAGCCCAAAACTGAGAAGCAACTCAAGAAGGAAGCTTTTCATTTGGGCTGGAAAAACGTCTCGGTTACGTATGTAACCCTCGTTCCCTGAGAAGGGAACGGAGACGTTACGTCGGATGACGACGAATGGGGTTTCGCTTAAAACACCTATCGACTTCGAGTATTACAAAACGAGCCAATGGCAAAGAAATGCCATGGGTCTGCGGAATTTGCATAGCGTAACTCCGCCCCGCCTCGTGGGTATAAAAGGAGGAAGCGGCCAACATGCAGATATGTTTCTTCGCTGAGGAGCCAAGACTGAGCTCAGGCGATCCCCGCGGTACAGCGGAAAGTGGCAGGCAGACGTAACGTCTCCGTTCCCTACTCAGGGAACGAGGGTTACATACGTAACCGAGACGTTCCCTTTCGTTGTCACTCCGAGTTACGTCGGATGACGACGAATGGGGTTACCAGTCTAATCACGCCACCTTCTCGGCTGTCTTCCAGTGCCCTGCGTAAATGTGAGATCCTTGTCGTGAGACTGGCACGGACGAAGGACTCCTATTTAGCACAGGAATACCAAGGTACACTGGGGGGCATATCCCATAGCTTAGAGGAAATATGCAATTATTGCCAACCCAGAGGGGGGGACTTAGAAAATACACATATGACCCAGAGGGATGCATATGGAAAACACTGGGGTGTCCAGCCACAGGTGGAATATTTCAACCCCAGGGGAGGCAAGGTGGCTTGCCAAGGGAAAGACACATGCTCAGAGAGGCTTACAGTGGAAATACACATGTGGGGGTCGCTCAGAGGAGGGACCATGCACACGGGAGGCACCTAGCCGACGCGCAGTCAACAGACACTGGCGCCGACGTCAGGAGTGCTGGAGGAACTCAGGGCTTTCGGAGAAGCTCACCTGAGGAGAAATCGCATGTATCCAGTCCGTGGAGTGGAATGGCGAGCAAGCGAAGACACCTGAGCGGGTCCAGTACTAGCTGGTTGAAGCGAATACATGAGAGGACACTGGCTCCAATCGGAGATTGTAGAATCTGGCGAATGTGTTAGGTGTCGCCCAGCCTGCAGCTCTGCAGATGTCTGTTAGCGAGGCGCCATGGGCTAGAGCCCAAGAGGACGCCACACTCCGGGTGGAGTGGGCAGTCACACCAAGGGGGCACAGTCGACCTTGCTGCTGGTATACCAAAGCAATGGCGTCCACTATCCAGTGAGACAACCTTTGCTTGAAGAGAGCCTTTCCCTTCAGCTTCCCACCATAACAGACAAAGAGCTGGTCTGAGGTCCTGAAACACTGCGTCCTGTCTACATAGGCGTGGAGAGCACCTACTGGATAGAGCAGTGCCAAGGCTGGGTCTGCCTCCTCCAGGGGCAGCGCTTGCAGGTTCACCACCTGGTCCCGGAAGGGAGTGGTAGGAACCTTGGGCACCTATCCAGGCCGGGGTCTCAGGATCACGTGAGAGTAAGCCGAGAGTTCATTGACAGGAATTTAAGCTCGAATGATTGCAGGGGCTCAAATGGAGCACTCTTCAGGGCAGTTAGAACCACTGAGAGGTCCCAAGAGGGAACGAGAGGAGGGCGAGGCGGATTTAGTCTCCTCGCTCCTCTCAGGAACCTGATGACCAGGTCGTGCTTCCCCACCGACTTACCTTCGATGAGGTGATGGTGTGCGGCAATGGCGGCAACATAGACCTTCAGGGTGGAGGGAGACAGCCTTCGCTCCAACCCCTGTTGAAGGAAGGAAAGCACAACGCTGATCGAGCATCTCCGGGGGTCTTCTCGGCACCAGCTGACGAAGAGGTTCTACTTCAACGCATAGACGTGTCGCGTGGACGACGCCATAGCGGAAGTGATGGTAGCCACCACCGCTGAGGGTAGGGTACTCAAACCTGCCTCGTCCCATCCAGGAGCCACACGTGGAGGTTCCAGAGATCGGGACGAGGGTGCCATAGGGTGCCCCGTCCCTGAGAAAGAAGGTTCTTCCTCAGAGGGATCAGCCAGGGAGGTGTTGTCGTGAGGAGTACTAGTTCGGGGAACCGGGTCCGGTTGGGCCAGTAAGGGGCAACCAGAATGACCTGCTCCTCGTCCTCCCTGACCTTGCGCAAGGTCTGCGCAAGAAGGCTACTGGGGGAAATGCATACTTGCGGCCCTGCGGCCAGCTGTGCGCCACAGCAGCCGTGCCGAGCGTGCCCTCGGTCAGGGAATAAAACTGGGCGCAATGGGTCGAGTCGTGAGAGGCAAACAGATCTATCTGTGCATCCCCGAAATGGTCCGAAATCAGCTGAACCGACTGGGGATAGAGTCGCCATTCTCCAGGGAGTGGCCGAAGCCGTGAGAGCTCGTCGGCTGCACAGTTCAGCGCTCTGGGAATGAAGATGGCTCGAAGCGACCTCAGATGCTTCTGACTCCATAGGAGGAGGTGGCGAGCGAGTTGTGACATACGGCGGGAGCGTAGACCACCTTGATGGTTGATGTACGCTACAGTGGCGGTATTGTCTGAACGGACTAGTTCGTGTTGACCCCTGAGCAACGCCCGGAAGCGGTGCAGGGCAAGGCGTACTGCCAACAACTCGAGGCAATTGACATGCCATAGCCGCTGGGTTCCTGTCCAGGAGCCCGCGGCAGCATGTCCATTGCACATGGCGCCCCAGCCTGTGGTGGAGGCATCTGTTGAGACAACAACATGCCGGGAAGCTCGTTTCAGGGGGTCACCCGCCCTGAGAAAACTGAGGTTCGACCACGGGGTGAAGAACTGACGGCAGGTCGGAGTAACTGGTACTCGGAGCGTGCCGTGTTGCCGTGCCCACCTCGGGACTCGGTCGCGGAGCCAAAGCTGAAGCGGTCTCATATGAAGCAATCTGAGCGGCGTGACCGCGGCTGCAGATGCCATATGCTCCAGGAGCCTCTGAAAGAGTTTCAGTGGAGCCGCACTCCTGCCCTCGAATTGTCTCAGGCAAGTCGGCAGTGACTGCACGCGCTCGCTCATAAGCTGCGCGGACATGGCGACCGAGTCGATTTCCATACCGAGAAAAGAGATCCTCTGCACGGGGCAAAGTTTGCTCTTCTCCCAGTTGACCCGAAGGCCCAGACGAGCTAGGTGCCGAAGCACTAGGTCCCTGTGTTCGCAAACCTGAACTCGAGAGTGAGCTAGGATCAGCCAGTGTCGTTATACCTCAGGATGCGAACCCCGTGTTCCCGAAGGGGAACAAGGGCAGCCTCGACGACCTTCGTGAAGATGCGAGGAGACAGGGCTAGCCCGAAAGGGAGAACCGCGTACTGGTATGCCTGCCTCTCGAAAGCAAACCGAAGGAACGGTCTGTGTCGAGGAAGAATGGAGACATGAAAGTAGGTGTCATGAAAGTATGCATTCGAAAACGCGTTTGGCGGTGAGCATCTTGAACGGCATCCTATGAAGAGAGCGGTTCAGCACGCGCAAGTCCAGGATTGGCCGTAACCCACCGGTTTTCTTGGGGACAATGAAGTAGGGGCTGTAGAAGCCGAACCTCATCTCGGCTGGAGGGACAGTCTCGATTGCACCCTTCGCCAGCAGGGTGGAAATCTCTGCTCTCATGATGGGGGCATAGCCACCGACCAAAGTGGAGCGGACTCCCCAAGCGGGGAGGAGACCGTGTCAACTGAATCGCATAGCCGAGCCTGATGGTCCGCGCGACCCAGCGGGACAGACGGGGAAGCTCAAAACAGGCTCCCAGGATCTGAACCAGCAGGATCATGCGAACCACAGGCGTCCCCCCGGAGGGGCAGTGAAGCGGAGTAACTGGCCCAGATGTGGACGGCATAGCGGCCGGATGTGGAGGCACAGTTAGCAACCGTGCCCTGGCAGAGGGGGCCAGAGGAGGACTAGGCTGGTGGTGGGGGTGTGAGCCGCGGGAGGGCGCCTTCGGCGGTGGGCAGACCGAGGGATCTGAGCGGACGGCGGGGCCGTCGGGACAGAATCAATGTCAGTCTGCTCATGGGCGGCTGAGAGCTGTTGGGCAAGCCCTCAACCGCACCGCCGAAGAGGCCGACCTGGGATATGGGAATGTCGGACAGACGGGTCCGCACTACATCCAGCACATCAGATAGGTTCAGACACAGAATGGTGAGCATCACCTGACCCAGGGAGCGTACGGCCACTTTCGTTGCTCGGAGAGCAAGGTCAGTGGCGGCGCACAGCTCAGTGAAGAGCCCTGGGTCAGTCCCGCCCTCGTGCAGGTCCATGAGCATCTAGGTCAGGTGGACCAGCAGAATGACCATAGCATGCAGTGAGGCGGCTGCCAGTCCCGTGGCGCTATAGGATCTCACCACAAGCGTAGACGAAAAACTACAGGCCACGGGCGGGTGCTTAGGATTGCGCCGAGAAGAAGCACTCTGAGGACACATAGCATCGCAACAGAGCGTTCAGCCGGGGGGACCTCAGTGTACCCATGGGCAGCGGCCCCATCGAGGGGGGAGGAAAGGCGGATGAGATCAGCGAGCGGTCCCGAGAAGACAAGGGGGTCTTCTAGGACTTCGAGATCTCATCATGCACGTCCGGGAAGAAAGGTATTGGGGTTTACCGTGGACGAGGGTCGGCGGCCTTACCCAAAAACCAATCGTCCCGGGAAAGCATGGCCGTCACCTCCGGATCAGACTCAGGCACAGCCGTATGCACACCGGAAGGTGGCAGCTGTGACGAGCCCTCACTTCCAGAAGACTCAAACCCACCTTGTGATGCTGCAACAGACATGGCATCTTCCTCTGTAGCTTCAACTGAAACACGAGGGCCACCAGAGGTTAGACCCGCGGGAATCAGCAGTTCACTAGCGGGCACCGTCATTGAAGAGGGGGGCTGGGGTCGCGGACACATAGTCGGCGCCTTGTTCCAGACCGTAACCCTCAGGTCACCCTGGCCACCAGCCGAAGATTGGGGGGTGGATGAGGGGGCTCTCACTCTTGCGAGTTCACCGAGTCTCGACCTATATATGACGCGATGATCACGTTCCCAGCGAGAACATGAGTCACCCACGAACGCTGTTCAAGCATGATCAAAGCCCAAACACACTAGACAGCGCTCGTGCCCATCAGAGTCCGATACCAGTCCGCTGCAACCAGAAATGCACGGGCGAGCCGTCTTTAAAAAGACGTGCCGCGTGCAAGCTCTTTTATGAGAGGATAAAAAAAAACTCTGCGATGTTGAAGCGCACAGGGAGACACACACACACACTGGCAGATCACTGCACAGACCAGCAGGCACTGTGAGGTCGCTGCAGATCGCTGTCACACCAACACCGGAGAGAGAAGCTCGTCTCGTAGAGCGAAGTCAGAGATGACTGTGGAGTGAAGAAATACTCTTGGCTCCGAAGCGAAAACATATCTGCATGTTGCCGGCTTCCTCCTTTTATACCCACGAGGTGGGGCGGAGTTACGCTATGCAAATTCCGCAGACCCATGGCATTTCTTTGCCATTGGCTCGTTTTGTAATACTCGAAGTCGATAGGTGTTCTAAGCGAAACCCCATTCGTCGTCATCCGACGTAACTCGGAGTGACAACGAAAGGGAACTAGTGTTTTAGATAGCCTAAGTACTTCACTTCTTCAGGACACCTATGGTACGACCCCAAATGTTCAAGAAAACTTGACCTTCATGATGAAAGTGATCCTGCATCTAAAAAAGAGACTATAAGCTATTCCAACTTTACAACATTAAGTGCCCACTGTCTGAAACACAGAAGGTTCTAGTAAAGAAAACGTACAGCGTAATCACGCTGGTGTTACATATCTCCTTTGTGGAGGTTTCAGATCTTAAGTCACAACAGACAATTAACTCCTGAACTCACTATACTTTTTTTTATTACTTTCACAAGTAAATGTGGACACTATGAGTGCATTATGTAATTGTACCCCGGGCGCAGCAGGCTTAGACAAGAGACGGGCTAATAAGAGGGGCAGGGGGGAATTTCCTGCGGTTGTCTGGTTCTGCTTCATGACAATGGAGGGGAAGTTGAGAATGAGTGCATGAATCAAGGTTCAACCTTAACAATAACATTATAGGCTGATTCATTGCAGTCAATCTGAGCTCTTATATTAAGCGCAATGGTCTTTTTTCATTCTTTTATTATAAAAGCCATAATAAATCTTAATGAGGAGCCATTTGTTCATTACGCAACAGGGTCTGGATATGGTCAAATATAACTAGCATGGAAGAAATGGGGTAAAAATGGAATATTCCTTTCAGATATGAACATTATGTGCCTATAACTTGCCTGTGGAGTTGGCAAAATCACTAGAACAGAAGTAAATTCCCCTCTAATGAAATTAAGCCAAATTTGCCTGAGGCTCATGGTGAAAATTAGTTTGTCTTCATTAAGGCATTATATGGAAGGCATTATTTAAAGATTATCAAGCTGCTTTCCATATTGTTCATATAAATCATATGTTGAATTTTTGAAAAAAAGAAGAAGGTAAAACATCTGTCACTAGTGATGACATCACCACCCTGCACCTTGTCTTTTGGGAAAAACAGGAATGTCGACTGCATGCAAAACTGTCAATTCAAAGCTTCATTCCATCAGCATGAGTGACACTTTGCTTGGAAACAATTACAGCTGTTTATGAAAAAGACTGCAGTGTATTGAAATTCAGCATTGCCTAAATTAGACAAAATTCAACTGCAAATCACATACACTGTAAACTAAGTCTGGGGTCAGTAAGATTTTTAATGTAGGCTATTTGAAAAAATATCTTTTTATCTTTTAACAAGGCTGTATTCATTTAATTTATTTGTGTTTGTTTTGGGTGTTTGCACGTGTTTTAGCTCTGTTTCCTGTGTTATAGTTTGTTATAGTTTTTCATTGATTTGATTATGTGCTGCAACTTGCACCTGATGTTCATCATGTTGATTAGTTTGTCTGTGTATTTATACCCTGTGTTTGTTAAGTTCATTGTCCGTTCTATTCATTATATTGTTGTTTGTTCTGTTCCAGTGTTTGGCATTGTATATTCCCCCTGAGTATTTTGTTTCTTTTAAGTTTGGTAATAAATCGACTTGTTGAGACTAAATCCAGCTCTTTATTTCATCCCTTCTGCAACCTATGCTGACAGTAATTCTGTGAAATAATATTACAATTTAAAATATTATTACATTTTAATATATTTTAAAATGTAATTTATTCCTTTGTAATTGTAATGTAATTGTAAAATGTACAATGTACAAATGTACAATTGTAATGTAGTTATGACAAAGCAGATTTTTTAGCAGCCATTACTCCAGTCTTTAGAGTAATTCGATCCTTTAGAAACCATTGTAATATGCTGATTTGGAGCTCAAGAAACATTTCTTCTTATTATCAATGTTTAAAACAGTTGAGCTGCTTAATATTTTAATGGAAACTAATTTTAAAAAATGCAGGATTTTTCAGTGAAGAAAAAATTCAAAAGAACAGTATTTTCCATAGAAATCGTATATATTTTATAAATCTATTTACTGTCACAGTTGATTACAAAAAAGTAAAATCATAAAAAAAACTAAAAAACAAGTAAAATCATCTCACTGACCCCAAACGCTAGTATACGATTATAGGAAAAGATGATTTGGATTCATATTGACGTTCTGGGTGTAAATGTGGATATTAAGGGTTTGCAGGATGCATCCTGGCCTCTAACACCCCTTTAATAAACACACTGGCCTCAATGCTTCTAACCATATCTTATCCTTATTCACAATAGCCGCACAAACTGCCAGCTGCTCCAAATCCACAGCCTTACCCATTGATATTAACCACACACACAGACCAGGATCCACAGGACAGGAAGTGTGTGGCACACATAGATGTGTCCCAGCCACTAGCCTATCCAAACAAGATAAAAATTTACGAAGCGCCTGTAAAGGCTTATTTGGGCTATATGTTGGTCCATTATCTTCAGCGATCATGAAAATATTACAGTAATGTAGCTGATAATAACCAGCTACCAAGTTTCAGAGATTATATGAGCCTGATAGACATGTTAGATTGTGTCTTATGCCATTTAATTGTACACTTAATACCCTGTTTTTCAGAATAAGGAAGGATACTTGCATCACTGTTAACCAGTGAGACAGATGGAATGGGCAGAGAGCTTATCTCTATTCAAAAGAGAAAAAAAGTTGATTTCTGAAGAGTGTGTGTTTGTCTTTATCCTCTTGGAGCCCCCCAAATGTGTATTTATCAAATAACAGTATTAGCAAAGAAAAGTTTGAGATATACCCACAACATCTGCTTCTATATTCACAGTTTTAGGGTGAGTCTTTATTCATTGGATGAAGCCAGGCAACAGTTCTATTGTAAAACCAACAATCCTGGACGTTCGTTTTAAGGGTTTTTCGAAAATAGAAAATGTAGCACCTCTACATAAAATACTTTTGAAATACTGTTCAAAAGTTATAGGTGAGTGAGATTTTTTGTTGTTGAAAAAAATGAATACTTTTATTCAGCGAAGATGCATTAAAATGATCAAAAAAGACAGTGAAGACTTTTACATTGAACGAAAAATTATTTCTCAAATAAATGCTGTTCTTTTAAACTTGATATGCATTTAACAATCTTAAAAAGTAGTTTTACGGTTTCCACAAATAAATTTAGCAGCATAACTTTTTTAAACATAGATGATAAAAAGAAATGAGCACCAAATCTGCAAGATGCCATCACAGGCATAAATTAAGTTTTCTATTTAAATGCACCTAGTTTAAATGTATTTTAAATTAAATAAATATTTTACAATATTATTGTTTTTACTGTCATTTTGATAAAATAAATGCAGCATTGGTAATGCAGTCATAAGAAATTTCTATCCAAAACATTTAAAAAAATCTTACCAACCCCAAACTTTTAAACAGTATTAACTTTTTTTTTTAATATAAAATATTATACAATAGACCAAGTCTCTAAAACCCACATCCCCTTCAATGTCTCTTTCTGCATTAACAAAACCTGCAAATGATAAAGACGTAATGCCGAAGAATGCACGGCTGCCGAATCCAACATTCCTGACATGAAAGAGATGGGGCTTTGGGACGGTCCTGACTCAGTGGGTGGAAAACTGGACAAGGCTCTTTTGTACTACTGACAGTTTGTTTTTAAATCTCCTGCTGGGACAAAAGGGTTTGACAACCCCATCAAAAAGTCTTTTAGGTTTTTAACTTTCCACTTTCACATTTTGATTCAAATATGAAAATATTTGCATTCAATAACAGTAATTCACCATCCACTCATTTCACCACCGTTCGACTGGAGCTATAGCTCATAAAACGTCTTGGAAGGCCCTCCAGACTTTCTTCAAATCAATTCCATATGTGGCACTTAGAAGACAACAAACACTTAACGCTAAAAGCTCTCTCTCCTTCTTCATCCAATGACAATAATCAGGATGCAACCACATGATAAATGTTTAACATAATCTTAAAGTCTGTAATATTCACAGATTAAACCATAGAAATCTCAAACGTCAGCAAACATAAACATCAAATCTTGTGGAGCATGACATCTCAGATCAATCAGTAATCAGAATGGATATTACACAGCAGTGAAATGAAAAAATACAATGTTTTTGATAATAATAACATGGCAGACATTGCCTTGACCTTAAGCAGATTTGCCAGGCACGGTGTCCTTCAGATCTCTGCTGGTGCAGTCACACCATTGATGAGGTTTTGACCACTGCCTGTGTCATCCCTAGTGCCAGACGGCTCCTCAGGAGAGCCTGGACCAGACAACGGTGCCATCAGACACAGACAATGTTAATGAGTGCCAGGCCACACAGTCCCTCCTTTAATCAGTCTAAGAAAGTCTGTCCCTTTGTTGGTCCTTAGAAGTAGCGGCTCCTGGCCGTAAATTTAGGAAGGGCAGATTCTTGGTCTTAACTCTAGTTTATGATCAATATTTTGTAAGCTTTATATTCTAATCGGATCAGATGTTTGTATTCAACACATCAGATGCACTTTTGGCAGGATTGTAATGTCCTTGCATTATTCAGCCTGAGGGTGGCGCTCTAATGGTGATTGAACGACTTTAGTACACACGACAAACGCAGAATGTCATTTTCCGAATGTTGTGGAGGAATTCCAGTGAGGAAAACAAAGTCATGTCTATTCGAAATAATTACAGAACAGAACAGAACTGTAGGCATATAAAGGCTATTCTATGGAAGCTTGTTTCCACCACAGAATAAAAAATAAAAAAGGTAACTGCGACTTTTTATCTCACAATTCTGACTTTTTTTCTCACGGTTGCGAGTTTACATCTCGCAATTCTGCCTTTATCTCAGAAATGTGAGATATAAACTCGCGATACTTAAAAGAAAAGTCAGACTTGTGAGTTTATAGCTCACAAAAAAATGTCAGAATTGCGAGATTTAAACTCGCAATTGCGAGATAAAAAGTTTATTTCTTGCAGTTTATATCCCGCAATTCTGACTATATAACACGCAATTCGGACTTTATATCTCGCAATTCTGAGAAATAAAGTCAGAATTGAAAGGTATTGAAATTGTGTGATAAAAAGTTATCTTTTAAAATGGGGCGGAAACAAGCTTACATACTATTCACATGAGCATGTTTAAACTAAAGGATGTATGCTTTCATTAATTTGATATGCTACTCCACATTGGTAGAGCAGACAGATGAACTAGTAAATGACCTGATGCAGACTAAACACATACCTGAAGTGGATCGATCATCTTGGTCTGAAGTGGGGTTTACGTTAAGGAAACGTGAAAATAAGCGCGGCAGTCTGAAATCTGCCCCAATGACTCAATTAGCAAGTGCTGCAGTTCCATGTTTTTTCCAAATTTTTGGGGTGCTGTAGAGTAGAGCAAGGGTGGGCTCAGAGACTATGTGCTACATTTTAATATATCCTGCTTATTTTTTATGACTTAAATTAGGCTAGAAAATCAGAAAAAATATTTGTTCCAGAATACTGAACATATTTACAATTTATTATTAATTCAGTGTATAGAGGTAAAAAGGACATCAATTTGTGGTTCTGATAAGAGAGCTCTCCTTGGCGTCCTAGCGGTCTTTCTTTGCAGTCAACCATCTGTTACAGAAACTGATGGAAAATGGTTTTCCATTTGGTTTTTCCCACGGTAAGATAAGACAAACTAACCATTGAGTCCAAGGCTTTGAAGGCTTTCAGGATCATGATACAAGAGGAACTGGAAAGACCTACTGAGCTAATGGTACTTCTATCTCCTTGCTTTCTTGTTCTTGTAGACATTTACAATTGGTCTTTGTCAGATAAAGTGATTACAGCTGTAAATCAGCATAACAATGAAACTGGCTGCATGCTCAAAGGTGCTTGAGATGTCTGGCTTTTAGGTCTAGTTTCTGGTTCTTTTTTTTTACACTGATATACCAAAACTATTGTAACAGCCTCACACTAAATCACTACCATTATCACAGTAATATAGTCATTGAAAGCAGAATTATAGGAGAAATATCTGAAAGCCCATGGTGCTTGTCCAAAATGTGTTCAAATTGACAAAATGTGCAAGCTCTGAAATCTTTCCAAAATGGTCATCACAAAATATCCCATGGACCAGGTGGATACAATCAGTGTATAGTAAATTTAATTTGTCAAAGTTTCAAATGTAATATCTAAAGAAAGAACAAACCAACGAAATAAACAATATCTTCCAGTTCCTTAAAAGTTACCATTGAAACCATAGTATCCACCAAAACACCATAGTTCCTATAGTTATTTGTAACTATTCAATTTAATTTCTTTTTTTATTCCCTCTTTTAACTTGTGGTAACATAATGTAATACTAAGTTATTACATTATTACTGTATTAACAATGATGGTATTATAAGCTATTTCTGTATACTAGGCAGAACTATGATTTATTTAGCTGTGTCCGAAATCGCCCTTTATTTATCGCCCTTTGGGGTTGATGGTGGTTCCAGGGGTCCATGGGGGGTATTCTGAGATTCCGATTCTAAGGCAGCGTAACAGTTTAATGTTCTACAACAAAATAGAACAAGCTTTGGTGATTACAAATAAGTAAATATTTACAAATTACATCAAAAGCGGAAAAAGTTGGACAAAAACGTACAAACGTACACACAAACTGAGCAACAACCGCAACTTTCAGATGCCATATTTATTTTTTAAGCTCAACTTTTAAGGAATGGAACGCATAGGATTGTGGGATATCAAAGGAAGCGAAGGATGCATATGCTGCCTTCAAAAATTGATCAGATGAAGATATTTTAGTAGACAGGAAGTGAAGCTAACATTGGATTCGGACGTGCCATGAAGCCTTCATACCTTGGAAGGCATCATTATTCAGCTTTCGGAAGCATCCTATGTTAAATGTTTATAAATGGAGCATATTGATTTGCGAAATGTAAAAACTGGAGTGGATTTAATAAAAAAGAAACATTGTGAACCATTTTCTTTGGTGGAGAAGATAACTAAATTTTATTTTGTTTTTGTCTGAAATGTAAGTTACTTAGTTATTGTTTGTTGAAGTGTTGTTTAAAGCAACATCACTCTCCCAGCTGTTTTGTTGTATTGAATGTCAACCCCGCTGGTTATATTACAGTGCAGCATGGCACCCATACTGCTCAATTCTAAAAGTAGCATTTTCTAATTAATACATTTGTTATTTATGCAGAGCTCTATAAAAAACGAGCACTTGACTAATTAAATGCCTCATTATCCCTCTTGGCACCACAGCTGTACTCATAAACATCTCGCGAGCTACTTCAAAGAATCTCCACATCAAACAAACTGACGACCTACATATGGAGAGCCATATGAACGGTATAAAACTGAAGTGATGTTCAAATTCTTATCAAACACAGTGACAACATATTGACAACAAGAACACTAGCAATTTCAAGTAAAAATGAAACACCTTTGATATAAAGCAGAAACTGTTAAATTGTAAATAAAGTATCACAAATGATCCAGTCGATGATAGGTAGCCTATGCCTATTAAAAGTAAGAATAGTAGAAAATATTATATTAAAATTTACTTTTTTCTCCTACACCCCCGTTTAGTGCTGATGAATAATGGTTATCTTCACAGTGAGGAAATCGTGTGAGTTGTCTATATAGTGTTTGGGTATCAAAGCGCGTTTCCAATCAACAGCACGCGCCTCTTACGCGCAAAAATGCTGTATAGAACAGGCAGCTCACTCGGATTTGAGACAAACCAGAGACTGACAGCTGCTTATGCTTGCAAAAAAAACAAAACAAAACAAAACAAAAAAACAGAATCCTTACCTCGGTTATCTTCATCCATGTTCATGCTGCGAAGAGACTTGATGTAAATAACGTGCTGCAGTAACAGATTACTACCCTAATATTATCACACTGGTCAAAACTAAATCACATTAGGATAGCTACACACTGAGCTCATCGTAACCCAGTTGAGGGGCAGCATTAAATTTAATTCGCATAATCCATAAATTGCTGCATAGACGGACATAAATCCTGGTGAAAAAAATGAATATGCGGCCCGCTGTACGCCAGCTTCCATTCGCCTTCATCCACAGAGAGATTGTGTGAGAAGAAACAGCTTCATTTAGCCAACGAATAGAGGCTCCGCCCATCACCATAATCTATTAATATATATTACTATGACTGATAAGTGATTGCGTCCTGGTCTTTACATCTAGTCTAAATGCGCCATGTCAGGCAAACGTCTCGAGGGCAAGTCAGAAGAATATATATATATATAAAATATAGAATGTTGAAATATTTCAACATTCTATTTTTCTAATGTGTTGATGTTGAAAGAGAGAAAGGCATGCTTTAAATTTATTTTATATTAATTATATGATAATTATTTTATTCATAATTATATAATATGACTAATATTACAAAATTAATATAATACAATTAATGAATGAAACGTATTTATTTATGAATATCTAGACTAATTATATTTTTGCCACATGGTCTCAAACTAAATATGTCTTATAATAAGAATATAAGAGACCTGGAAAATACCTAATGAGGTAATATGCAATATCCTGAGCTTCATATGCAAGAGTGATGTCAGCAAGAGGTGAAGAATACCAGGCCCCTAAAATGACTGTACGGAATACAGGAACTTGCCTGTTTTCCGGACACCACTTGTCAGCTAGTATTAGTCACACAATTTCCCAGGTAAGCTGAGTTCATGGTCTTTCCAAGTTCTCACCTTTTGTGACATGAATTTCAGTTCTTACATTTTGTCATGAATTCCATGTGCAAAGTGTTTTGTGGCTTTTCGAAAAATCTTGCAACATCCAAATAGCTTGAAAAGGTGATTGCCACTTTGAAGCAAAATCAACCTGATATTTCATTTCATTTACATGGATTTGAATGCCCCACTATTTGGAATTCTTAACAAACAGGTTTTGTGTTTTGCTCTTGGCATAATTCAGTCCAAGGAACTGTGGTAAACCTTCAGTTCAAAAGTGTTGTTCCTGTGTTTCCTAAACTGACTTTCAATTATTTGAATGATCACATCTGAATATGTAAGATATTACTGGATATGAGAATTAAAAGAGCAGAACGTAATGTTCTGTGACTGCAGCACACAGCCAGGCCCTGTACGTGAGGAAACAACTATGAAGTAGGTGTAGGGAAAACAGGGGCTTCAGGGTGGGAATGACATCCTGTGTGGGAAACAGATATCCGCTGAAGCTCATGAAGATAATGTTGTTTGCATTTTCTTCCTTTTTTCCAGGGCAAAAAAATAATAAAAAAATTCTCCCATGAACCAGGTCACTCTTGTGAAACAAAGATGCACATTATTTAGTTTAATATGGTGCTGAAGACACTAATTAATGCCAATCTCTTAAAAATACGCTGACAACAGGTTGTTTGTAGAGAACCTGTTTAGCCTGTCTACAATAGCATTGTCAGTGGACAGAAGGAGACAACACAGGTATGCAATCACACTGATGTTTTTTTTACAGGAAGCAGAGAACAAGCAGGAGAAACAGGTAAGAGAGGTAAGTCTCTTTCACCGAGAGGTTTGGTTGAATGACTTATCTTGTGGTTAACACTGTTTGTACTTTGCAGGTGTATGGCGGACCAAGGTGACTGAAACGGTGAAGCTGAAGAAGAAGACGGCGAAGGCTGACAAACAGGGATCTCAACAGGTTAGCAGAACAATGCAACAATGATGGTACATCACAGGTAGTCAGGTAAGTTGAGCGGCAGTGATCAACACGACCAGTGATGTGTGGACCTTCCCTCGCACTTTGTAACACATCTTTCCCTCACGGGTCAAAATGACCCGAAGCCCTAAAATTATACTTCATTTTTTTTCTAGAAAGTTTATTATATTTCATTTTGATTAAAAAACTATTAATGCATTTTTTTGGATATTTTTTTATTATTATTTTATTTACCTTTAAATAACTATATTTGATCAATAAATAATAAATAGTAATTTAAGCACATTCCTCACATTCTTTTAACTTAAATTCAAAATATTTTGAAATAATTTCATGCATAACCCTTTTAATTCAGCTCAACATATCTACACTGGGTGACTTTGCCGATCTCTTGTGGAAAGAAATAATATAACATTATATATCATGACTCTTGCCACTAGATGGCCTTATTTGGAGAAAATTAGCTGTTCCGCTGGGTCCTCAAGTCATTAGTATGCATTCATATGTAGACATATGTAGACATAATAAAATAATTTTTTGGTAAAGTTTTAGCATTTATAGTTTGAAATTTTAGCATTTTTAGGTTTTTCTATGTGCACTGAAGCATTCCTCGCATTCCATTAATTCCTAAGGTGGTCAAATTGACCCGTGAGGGAAGGATTTGTTAATTTTTTTATGTCAACCACAAAACTCATCGAATCCATAAAAAAAAAAATTATAATAATAATTGTGTATTCGTGATTGAAGTGCGACAAAAGTCCTTGGGTCCTGGACCCCTCTGATGAATACTAAATTTTTAAATATATAAAAAAAAAAAAGCGTTTTAGGTCAAAATTACCCGAGGGAAGGACGAGGGTTAAATACTGTGATGGTGACAGGTGTGGTGAATTAGAATTCGGGTGAGTCTTATCGAGTGGGCGGAGCTGAAGGGTCTGGTGTTAGTAGACTTCGTGACAAGCATGACCTGGATCTGTAGATAGACATTAAGTATGAAAGTTTACTTATCAATACATTATGTGGTGTATTTCAGCACAGTGAGTTGTACACATTTTTAATTAGCACCACTATAAATATTAAAAGGTTTTTCGAATATTTCCTTTCATGTAGTGTGTAATATAGCTGTTTGTGAATGTAAACGTTCTGCAAAGTTGTAAAGTTGAAAGTGCACGATAAATAAAGTTATTGTCTCCCAAAGAAAGAATCGACTCTGAGTCTGAACCGCCTTACGAGTCGTTTGGGTTTTGAATCGTACTGCTTTACGGTTCTATGTCACTATAAGATACATTTGTATATAATACCTGTCTATGTTGTATGTTGTCTGCCCCCGAACAACTTGACCAGCCCTCAACACGTTACTTTACTGACGACTGCTTCTTAAATCTCGGAGTTCAATGCGGGATTCGCAAAACGCTTGCTCTAGAAAGATGGGTTCATACTCAGTTTATTTGGACCAACAATGTCCTCAAGCCCATGACCCGGAAATGGATCGAACTCAGCTATCTTGAAGGATATGTCAATTCTTTAATTGCACCGCAATGAGGCGAGGAATGAGGTGCGAGAAAGCTTTCTGAGCAGTCATGGGCTGCATCCGAAAACTTAAAAATACTGCCCACAGAGACTGCATTCCGAGGTAGTAAGGCACCAAGGCACGTCCAAATCCAATGTTAAAGGGATAGTTCACCCAAAAATGAGAATTCTGTCAGCAATTATTCACCCTCATGTTGTTCCAACCCCCTAAGACTTTTGTTCATCTTCAGAACACAAATTAAGATATTTTTCATGAAATCTGAGAGCTGTGTCATTCCTTCATAGGCTGCAAGGTAATTGCATCTGCCGGCCCGAAAAGTTAGTAAAGACATCTTTAAAATAGTCCAAGTTGCTACAGTTTATCAAGCGACAAGAATACTTTTTGTGTGCAAAAACAAACAAAAATAACGACTTTATTCAATTATTACTTTTCTTCTGTGTGGGCCTTTGACGTGAGTTCGAGAGAGCGCGACGACGCATGCGCGAGAGCTGAGAAGATGACGCTCACGATCATTTGTTGGGAAAGTGTGAAAGGTAAGCCATTCATTTTTCCTGCATTGGTAAGGCACTTTTACGTTTTCTCGTTGGTTTCTCACGATTCGGACATCCAGGAAATGCACACTTTAAAACCATTTTAAACACTACGTTGAGACCCATCTGCGTCATCTTCTCAGTTCTTGCGCATGCGTTGTGGCGCTCTAGTGAACTCACACACGGAAGAAAATGAATAGTTGAATAAAGTCGTTATTTTTGAGCACAAAAAGTATTTTCGTTGCTTGATAAACTTAAGGTTTATCAAGCAGTCACCGTACTACAGTCGGCATATTGCCATTATCAAGAAAACAAAGAAACGTTTAATACTTAATTTATTCCTCCTAATATAGTATCATTTTTAACTTTTATGTAAGACCAGCAGTTTAAGAGAAAGAGGATATCAGTGCAGGTACTCTGGGAGCCACTTGCACATGTTTGCTGCCAGGAGCTGATAGCACAGACAATGGACATAATAACTCATATAAATGTTTACATAAAGACCTCCACATGCAATCGTGCCATCATACAAATTAGTGAGTCTCTTGGCTTATCATGGTGAGTTTATATTTTAACATCCTCATGATATTGAATTCTTGTTCCCTTTCTTATCAGCTTGATTTCGCATTTTATTACCTATATACATGGTGAAACTCGAAAAGTTAGAATATCGAGCAAAAGTTATAATTTTTATGATTATGGTTTACAGCTTATGAAAACCCCAAATTCAAAATCTCAGAAAATTAGAATATTACATAAAATCAATAAAAAAAGGATGTTAAATACAGAAATGTCAGCCCTCTGAAAAGTATAATAAAGTATTATTTTTATGACTAGTTTGGAGAAACATAGCAGAAAGTAATTGTTATCGGTAAGAGCTTCTCCTGCTAAGGAAACAGCAGTTAGCAAGTGTGTGTACAATTCCTATCCATGTATACCACTACAATCCACCGTCAACATGCCAAATCCTCATCGGCTTGATGGGAGGAATGCTGGTATTGGTGATGAAAGAGGTAGAGGAGATGTGAGAGAGAGGAGAAGAGGGTGAAAAAGAAAAGGAGGTATTGGAAGAGGCAGGTCCGTTTCAAGATCTCTCGCCCAAGAGCTGGTTGGGTGAGATAGTGACGCAGACTGAGAAGGTAGGAGGACGCTGAGGCTGGACTTTTTTTAATAAGGTCTACTGATGGTAAATCTTTTTAAATTGGATATAAATCTAAATATTTATTGGAGCTCTGTACATCAAAAAGCCACTCCATGAAGACAGATTTCTCTTCTTTCTCTTTTTGGAGAGGTTAAACATGCATCTTCACTGAAAAGATCGCACGGCATGTGATGTGGCATGTCGTTGAGGCTGCCAACAACTGCTGTCGCCAAGGAGTTCTCCATAGAGACATCAAACAGGAGCACTTATTAGTGAAGACGGACACCCTGGAGGTGACACTAATTG
Source organism: Siphateles boraxobius (assembly GCF_051911475.1). NCBI lineage: Eukaryota > Metazoa > Chordata > Actinopteri > Cypriniformes > Leuciscidae > Siphateles > Siphateles boraxobius. The sequence continues at coordinate 17,727,793 of NW_027509097.1, forward strand.
ATTTTGTCTGTGACGACTGCTGTATGAATCAGTGTATGACACCTTTAACGGTATGTATTAAAGTTGTAGTTTGGGACTTAACTCTAGTGATACCATGTTATATTCTAACTGGGCTAAAATGAATGAACCTGATATGGCACAATTCTAACTAAATTTAGACAAAAAAAAAAGTGTAGACAGACAGACAAACTTTTCTCTGCAGTCCCAGAGCCTCTTGTTATGGCCGCTCCAGGCACCCCAGAAATTCCTGCCAATTCTGTCCCAGAGGTTCTTGTCAAAGCAGTTTCTTGTCACTGTTGCACCAAAGGTTCCCTTCATGGCTGCCTGAGTTGTTATCTCATGGCCACTCCAGAACCTGCTAACATTCCAGAGTTCCCCTCATGGCAGCTCCAACCCAAGTGCTTCTTTTCTTGGCAGTGCATGTCACAGCGAACAAGGCAGAAAAGATCAGTGTCATGCATGCCTAGGCTCCGAGATTCCTGTTTCTGTCCCAGAATGACAGAATTCAGAAGGAAGCATCTCCACACTGTCAAAAATAAATTATACATTATACATTTTGTTTGTTTCAGTTTTCAGTGAAATGTCCAGGAGAAGTTTTAAAACATTACACATGATTTATGTAAAAGGAAACTTTGCACAATGATGAAAAATATGATCAATTTTTATTAATTTCTCCCAATTATGTATCAAAAATATTTGTAGCCGATAAATCATTTAACGTGTTATTATGCTCTAAATTATGTGCAGGTACGCACAAACAAATCTTTATATTAACATAAGGGAAGTTATGTTAAATATTGCCTTTGTCTTTAAAGCATTTTGAGGATAGAGGCAATACAGAATCCATGCTGCTATATAAAGAGAGACTAATGATCACCAAAAAATTTTTTTTGACAAATTAGTTTAAAATGTTGAAGACTCGAATCCAATAAAGGTTGACAAATGTCTATTTAAGGGGTAACAAACGGATTTGGTATCCAATAACAAACACCAATCATTGATGTCACTCACGCCATCTAATGGTGAGTCTTCATAAATGAATCAGGTTCATTTTAAAGCATTTTAAGAGACTGTTTTGTACCCATGCAGACATTAAGGGGAAGTGTTGAGTTTATATATTTTTATAGCCAAGGATTTTGGCCAGTGGTGTGCAGCTCTGGCCCTCGAGATCCACTCAAGTTTAGCTCCAACTCTAAACTCTAACTCTGCAGGACAGTGCATATCAAAGGCCAGAGTTGCCCTGCTTTTGGTGGACAGGCCAGGGGAGATTGTTGCTACACACATGTGGTCAGGGTTATAGAGTGAAGTTACTTCTAAAGTAAATGTCTGGGAAATTCTGGACTTTGGACATTCTTATTTGAAAATCCTTCAATACGAGATTTGAGAAAAGACATTAGAACAGACACTAAATTGATCACACAATGGCAGTTTATCTATGTTCAGCTCTTTCTGCACAAGCTGTGCAATTCTCAATATAGCCTATATATTCTAAATAAATGAATGAATAAATAAATAAATAAATAAACACAAACATTGGTATGTGTAGTGAGATTTATTATTCCTGCCCATAACGCTTCAATTTTCTTACTGTCCATCTGGAATAACCCAATATGGTCCTTGTTTTCAAAGGAAAAGAAAGCTTTTGTGTCTGGAAAATGAGACTCTTAAACATACATTGTACAGACGTTACATAAATGTTCTGTAGAGCATTCATTTTTTACTTGAAAGGGAATGTCTCAGTTTAAGACTGTAATCAATGTTCCCTGAGAAGGGAACGAGACACTGCACAGAAGTAACGCCGCTATGGAAACGCCTCTGCATGATTGTGTCTGAAGCACCTTTGTAATCACTCATTGGTAGAAGGTTGTCCTGTGCATACCACGGAAGCTATAAAAGATACCCAGACCAAACAGCTTCTGATTGGCTGAAATAAGTCGCTCACAGTTATGCAGGAAGTATGGCAGGGCAATGCAGCATCTCACTCACTTCTAAGGTAAAAATGATTACAGTTGTAACCTGAGACGTTCCCTTTCAAGGGAACTCATGCTGCGTTTGAAGTATTGACACTATGGGAATGATAATACCCACTATGCCATACTGACAAGTGCCTGTCCTAGTGTAAATTATGTCAAGCATAGCTCAGGACATAAGCACCTGAGACCCTGGAGTTTCCCTTGGTCCACCGACACGAATGGAGGAGGGTAAAAGGCCTGCAAGATTACTGAGTGAGAAATCCCCAGAACTTTTGCATGTATAGCAGATCTTAACCTCAGTGCACCATAAAGGAAACAAGATACCAGAGGGTGTCTCCCAAGATATCCATCGCCCAAGGTGCGTGATAAGCAGCTATGGTCACCACAAATACCTTAGCATGGATGGGATAGCCCAGCATAAAAACGATCCTAAAGGAACTCCAGCACTGAACCAACCGGGCAGTTAACTGGATCCAACTAGCAATTCCTAGCCTGGTTAAAACCAGACCCTTCTCAGTCGTAACTGAGTTAGGGTCGGGGGAAGGTTCATTCACAGATCATTTCCAAAGGGGCATCACAAATGGACGTCGCTCAAATGCCTCTGGGCGCAATTGGACAGACCTTAAAACCAGTCAGATCGATCGTCATCTTGCAAAGATGTAAGCCTCAACGTTTGTGATTGGTGCCTCGATTTGAAAAGATTGGAAATGAGCTTGAATGGGCTCTTCGCCAGGCTAACTTGCAGAGCAAATCTAAATTTGGTGGAAGTTCGTCTGGGTTTTCCCAGGCTAAGCAATTCCTGCACAATGAAGTGAGAATCCGCATCCGTCGTAAGCGTTAAATGATAAAAAGGAGCTTTAAGCACGGGACCCTGGGACAAGAACCAAGGTTCTTTCCTCTTCACTTAGGTACCAAGATACCTGCACGTAATCTAGATCATGCAGAACGGGTTCCCCCTCAGTGAAAACCCCGTGGGGTCTTGTAGAGCAGGCCAAAAGGTAACACGTTGGACACTGCTGCCATCAGACTCAACAGTCTCTGAAACTGTTTGACCTTAGTCATCCTCATTTATATAGCGCTTTTAAGAATGTAGATTGTTTCAAAGCAGCTTTTTTATTAGTATTATTTTATTTTTTTATTAGCTTTTTTCCAGCTTAGTGACTGGTCTACTTTCATCTTGTTTGTGGCTGCAAGGATGAGAATGATATGAAAAGTGATATGAAAAGTGGACCTCTGTGCCGGAGAAAGCACACTCTTCTTGGCGTACAGCCTTAACCCCAACTCTTTCATATAGGTGAGGGCGGCATCTCGATGCCGAAACATCAACTGCTCTGATTGAGCTAATATCAACCAATGATTGATTTAATTTAATATGCGAATGCCCTGGAATTGCAACCTCTTCCTAGCATGCATTGCATTTTTTTAGATTAAATCTGAGTATGAAGCGACACAAACTACTGATCCAGTTACATATGCCAAATACCAAGCTCAAAGACAAAGGGTTGTAAACTTTCCCTCCAATGTTTAAGTTCCTATTTGGTTTACTGGCCCTCTGGAGGAGTGACCTCCCTCACAGGTTAAAGAGCACCTGCACATGTCTCTCACATGTCTGCTCTGGCAGGCCTCAACACATCAAGCCATGTCTAACTTTCTCAACAGTTTGTTACACAAATGGTTACGTGAATGCTTACAATGTCACTTAATGAGTAAGTATAATTTCTAATGTAGGTAATGCTATTACCAAATCAATTGTAGGTACAAAATGTATGAAATATGTTAATGTTTTATCACAAATGTATGAAATGCTGTTGCATTTAAGTGTTGGTTGAATTAATCAATTTACATAAAAAAAATGTTGATTAAAACTTTTTTTAAATAATTAAAAATGTGTCAGTGTTTTTTACTTTGTTTCAAGTTTGAGTGTTGGAAAGAAAAATGATACCGAGGATGGTTTTCATGGTAATCCTGAAAAATATTGCAGAATGTCCTTCCGCCTAACAGTATGTCATTCCAGCTAACAATGACACAGGAAATTAATTTAACCCGTATTTGTGTGTTAGATTTTTTTTTTTTTTTTGAGTTAAGGATAAAACAAGGCTTATTTGCTTTATTGGAAAACATTTTTAAACATTTCCCAGCTTTTTTTTAAATTTGTCATTGCATTACATACACAACACTCTAATAAGTATAGAAAGTCCTTAAATTTGATTTTTTTTGCCAGTTTTTTTTTCTCCACATTTTAAATCCAATGCATAATGCATAAGCTCGTTGTTTTGGTTTCATTCAAGGTGTAATGGTGACATTAAATCCAAACCACCATGGGGTGCTTAAATTTGATGTATATTTTGTCATCTCATATTTTGAAGAGGGAAAAAAAGGAAAAAAAAGTTTAACCTCTTGATGACAACATACTATTTATATGATGCACATCTGCAATATCTATTACTGCAGTGAACAGATAGCTCTCTGATAATTCATAAATCACTCGGAAAGAAAAATGAAGAAATTAAAAAAGCTTGTATGTTCACAGCAGGCATGACCACTTTCTACAGGTGTGATGTTGAATCCATTCTCATTGGAGACATTAAAACCTGGTATGGCATCTGGTCAGCATAGTAGGACAAGAACACTGTGCAGAGGGTGGTGAAAGCAGCTCAAAAGATAATAGGCACACATATTAGGACATTCATTCTAAAAATGTTTCAGCAATATTGGAAACATCAGAAGGCCTCTAGTCACCCTGCACAATCACTTTTCTCCTCTCTGCCCACTGGATACTGTTCTTTCTGACAAATAAATCTATGACTCCTTCACACTCTTTAAACTTAACTAGTCATATCTCATCTTGTATAACTTACAGTCTGCACTTCAGTAGCCTAAATGTTACTTCTACATTTTAATTCTATGTTTAATTACGTAACTTATTTTATACACAACTTATACATTCATGTGCAAACAGCACTGCACACTGTGGGAAGAAACTGTTCCTGTGCCGAGATGTTCTAATGGCCAGTGATCTGAGTCGCCGTCTTGACGGTAACAGTTCAAACAGGTGGTGTCCAGGGTGAGTGGTGTCTGTGATGATTTTACCTGCCCTCTTCCTCACTCTGGAAGAGTACAGGTCCTGGAGGTTTGGCAGGGGGGCACCAATGATCCTCTCCGCAGTCCGGACTGTCCGTTGTAGTCTCCTGATGTCTGATTTGGTAGCTGAACCAAACCAGACAGTGATGGACGTGCATTAAACAGACTCAATGACGGCTGAGTAGGAGTGAATCAGAAGCTCCTGTGGCAGGTTGAACTTCCTCAGCTGGCGAAGGAAGTATAGTCTCTGCTGGGCTTTTTTCACAACGGAGTCAATGTTAGTGTCCCACTTCAGGTCCTGAGAGATGGTAGTGCCCAGGAACCTGAATGACTCCACTGCTTCCACAGTGCTGTTCATGATGGTGAGTGGGGGAGTGCTGGGCTGTTCCTCCTGAAGTCCACGATCATCTCCACTGTTTTGAGCGTGTTCAGCTCAAGGTTTTTATATCTGCATCAGACAGCCAGCTGTTCAACCTCCAGTCTGTAAGCAGACTCGTCACCATTTTGGATGAGACCAATGACAGAGGCGTCGTCTGCAAATTTCAGGAGCTTGACAGTGAGGTCTTTAGAAGTGCAGTCATTAGTGTACAGGGAGAAGAGCAGTGGGGAGCGAACGCACCTTTGGGGGGCGCCAGTGCTGGTGGTGAGAGTCCTGGATGTGTGTTTCCCCAGTCTCACTCGCTGCTGCCGGTCCGTCAGGAAGCTGGAGATCCACTGACAGATCGAGGATGGTATGGAGAGCTTGGTCAGTTTGGCTTTGAGAAGATCAGGCATGATGGTATTGAAGGCCGAACTGAAGTCCACAAATAAGATCCTTGCATAAGTCCCAGGTCTGTCGAGATTTTGCAGGATATAATGCAGTCCCATGTTGACTGCATCATCCACAGACCTGTTTGCTCTGTAAACAAACTGAAAGGGATCCAGCAGGGGTCCAGTGATGTCCTTCAGGTGGGCCAGCACCAGTCTTTCAAACGTCTTCATTACCACAGACGTGAGAGCGACAGGTCTGTGGTCATTAAGTCCAGTGATTTTGTTTTTTTAGGGACCGGAATGATAGTGGAGCACTTGAAGCAGCAGGGAACTTCACACTGCTCCAATGATCTGTTGAAGATCTGCGTGAAGACCGGGGCCAGTTGGTCAGCGCAGGCTTTTAGACAACCAGATGAGATGCCGTCTGGGCCTGAGGCTTTCCTAGTCTTCTGTTTTTTGCAGACTCTGCTCACGTCCTCCACACAGACCTTAAGCTCAGGTTGGATGGCAGGAGGGGGTAGGAATGGGAGTGCAGGAGGTGATGGTGAATGTGTGAAGTGCAGGTCTGAGCCGGTGTTTGTTGTGAATGAGGGCTTTTCAAACCTGCAATAAAATGAGTTTAAATCATCAGCCAGGTGTTGATTGTCCATAGATCGGGGGGATGGTGACTTGTAGTTGGTGATGTTCCTCAGGCCATTCCAGACTGATGATGGGTCGTTGGATGAAAACTGTTTTTTCAGTTTGTCAGAGTAGTTCCTTTCGAAGGATCTGGCCTGAAGATCCTGCTCTGCTTCATTAGTCCATCTTTTTACAGTCCTTATTACAGGTTTAGCTGATTTCAGTTTCTGCTTGTAGGTCGGTATGAGATGAACCAAAAAGTGATCAGAGTGCCCCAAAGCTACCCCGTGGGACAGAGTGATACGCATTTCTTATTGTGGTGTAACAGACGTCCAGTATATTACTGTCTCTGGTGGGACATGTAACGTGCTGTCTGTATTTTGGTAGTTCACGGGAAAGATTTGCTTTGTTAAAATCCCCAAGAAGGATTAAAAGAGAGTCAGGATACCTTTGTTCTGTTTCAGCTATTTGTTCAGCCAGCTGTTGTAGCGGCGCGCTCACGCACGCCCCAGATAGCACACTTCTATTTGATGTGATATTTACATCTGGAAGACGTATTTTTAAGAGTGTTTGCTTATCTGCACGTCTATAGGATGTTCCTGTCAGATGTAAAATAGATGTTTAGAAGATGTCTTCAAGATGTATTGATTTAGAATGCATGTTAAACTGACATCTTCTAAACGTCTATTTGACATCTGACAGGAAACGTCCTATAGACCTATTGCAGATGAGCAAACACTCTTAAAAATACGTCTTCCAGATGTAAATATCACATCAAATAGAAGTGTGCTGTCTGGAGGGATGTATACATTCACGAGAATGAAAGAGGAAAACTCCAGAGGCGAGTAGAAGGGTTTACAGTTTATGAAATGTGCCTCTAAATTAGGAGAGCACATCTTCTTCAGTGTTGTTACATCTGAGCACCAACTTTCGTTAATGTAGAAACACAATCCACCACCTCTCGTTTTCCCCGTTAGCTCCGCGATGCGATCCGCTCGGAACAGCTGGAAGCCCGGCAGATGTATTGCGTTATCCTGTATGGCTTCACTCACCCAGGTTTCAGTGAAGCACAGAGCAGCAGAGTTTAAAAAATCCCTGTTAGTGCGGGTGAGGAGAAGAAGTTAATCCGTTTTGTTAGGAAGGGATCGGAGATTCGCAAGATGAATACTGGGAAATGCAGTGCGGAGTTTAACCAGCGCCGGCTCGCTTCCAGCGTTTGCGTCTGGCCGCGCGTTTGAACAACACCACTGCCCCTCCGACGAGAATGTCCAGCAAAACGTCCGAATAATCAAAAACTGTAGAAAAGGTTTCTGGTGTGTGTTTCCTAATGTCCAGTAGTTCGTCTTTGGTGAAACGGATAGGAAAAGAATGACTTAACCCAGAACAAACGAACAAAAACAACACAATAGCTGGAGAGCCCCACACCGAGGAAGCCATCTGCGGCGCCATCTTGTATATAAAAAAAATTAATTAAAAAAATTCGGCATTTCAATTCCCCTGTCTACAGAGCCTTGATCCCTGAAGAATATTTCAACACATCTCATGACATGTGGATGTCCATTCTCAACCAACGTTAGGCTAGTCATATTCAAACTTTAATCGAGGATAGTAAGAATGCAAGGGCTCTAGATACTGCTTTGGATGCGACTAGCCTAGCGAGCTCCATGCATTGCTCAGTTCCGTTTACAGAGCCCAACGCAGCAGGGCAAATGGGTAACTGTGAGACGAAATAGTCGCGGGACAAAACACCACTGTTCCATTACGATTAAAACAACAAACAGGTTCTCCCCACTCAGTGATGCTCCCACTGAGAAACCTGTTGAAACCCTAGTTATTGGCAATTCTATTGTACAGAATGTGAAAATTGAGACACCAGCCACCATAATCACATGTTTGCCAGGATCCAGAGCACTTGACATCAAAGCAAAGTCTGAGATCACTAAAATACCATTAAAGGGGTGTGTGAACTTGCCAGTATGATGTAAGACACTGTAATATGCTCTGGCCCCCTTCACCGGAGTGACGAGATACGTAGCAGACTATAGTCACTCAATGGGTGGCTGTCTAAGTGGTGTCCGCAGAATAATATAGAGTTTAGAGACAATTGGAAAAGTTTTTGGGGCAGATCAGATCTTGAAAAGAGATGGTCTTCATCCCTCCTGGGGTGGTGCCACTCTTCTCTCTTGTAATATGGCACATAGTCTTAGAGTTTGCACTTGACTAACTGGGGCCCAGGTCATGAAGCTGACAGACTGGCTAAACCGACCTGTTTGGCATCTAAGCTAATATTAGTCTGTCTGACTTATCCTTATCCTGAGGTTACTCTAGTCAACCGCATCTGGACCATATCCAGATGAGATGGTGGACCTGCACCTAGACAACCAAAATGCAGCTCTGAATGTCAGCAGAGACTAGACAATCCCCTGTGAAGGCCTCGTTGACATGATAGCCATCGGCACAATCCTCAGCGGAGGCCACGAGAAACAGACAGGTCCTCGGCACGGACCCTATGGCCAGCTTCGGCTCCATATCGGCGTGATTGTGATGAATGGATCTTCAAGCAAAAGGAACTGGACGAATATTTGAATGCAACCGATCCCGATCTAAATTCTGACTTGTGATGCAGCCTGAATCATAATGACACCGTTTCTGTCAGGACCACTATAGTCAAAGATGATTGACAATTAGCATATAATTATATATATATAGTTCTGTTTTGGGCAAGAACTCCCTGTTTAGCATGGAAAAGAGCTGGGAGAGCAGCGATAGAATTCATCTGTTACCTCTGTCAAATGACCAGGACTGAAGAGTTTGGGACCGTGAGACTTCTGAGTGATATAAGAATCCGCATGAATGAGTAACTAAAATTAGAGTAAAGAGTTAAATAGAATAATCAAATGTCTAGACAAATGATTATATAAATGGCAAAACAAAAATCAATTGGCATTCTAAACTAAATTCGAGGTCATGATAAATTGTAATCAGATCAAATTTTGAATATTCAAATAATTTGTGTACCAAAAAGACAGAATTCACAGGTAACCTTCAGCCACACCGTTGTACACCATAGTTGGGCCAATTGGGTGGACCTTACACACACATAATTCCATCTCTACATCCTGTGGTAGATATTTTAGAGGACAGCAACCTTTCTATAATTTATGATATGTCTCTGTGTACGGTGGTACTCACTGTACTAACTTGAATTTTTTCACGAATCCAGATAGACTGGCAATACGTACTGTAGATAAATAGCTGCGATGGCAAAGAGCACCCGCAGTTTTTCGTTCATCTTTAATATTAAGCATTTTATGTACTGATTCCATTTATATTTCTCCCAGTGGCTTATATTATTGGCAGTTTAGTGTTAAGTGATTAATTTACACCAAAACAAAAGATAGAATATATGCCTATGCTATGTCACACTAGTAAATGAACATATCCCAGCTGTCATAACATCGAGCTCTGTCAATGGGACAACTCAATTCCAAGGATCCTCTGAAGGTAGCATTATTCGCATCCTTCATTCAGCCTGTTTTGTAGGATGCATGTGTGTCCTTTGTGTCCTCCAACCACCCACAATCCTTTGCACAAATTCTAATTTACAAAAATGAATTAGCAGAAAATAAATTGGCACTGAGATAAATGCATTATTGCTTTTTTTTTTTGTAAATTAATCACATAATTCTAAACTGTGTTGTAAACCAATGGGAACCACAGATGGTTGTCAAATACCTGTGCTGCAGGCAGTTAAAGTTGCAGTAGGGAGTTTTGAGAAAATGTTGACTTAGCCTGAAAATTTGAACAAGCACAACTTACAGGTCCAACACCCTTGCTCTCTGCTACGCTACAGCCCTCCCTCCACAGCTCCTCCCCCACAGCGGAGCCTGCCGTGAACGCGCAGGCTAGTAAGCAGGACCACCGATGACGGCGGATTATAAACAGTTATGGAACATTCACTAATAGGGACGAAACATCAACAATATGCTTTACATTGACTATGGCCTGCCCATACTTTGATTACAAACTTGGTCCTCAAATCATTATGTATTTTGCAATACATGTAACTTTATAAGGTTGCACTCTTTCTATAAGTTATAGCTACTAAGATAACGTTAAATGATTAGTTCACTTTAAAAAAAAACTTTTGCTGATAATTTACTCACGCCCATGTCATCCAACATGTCCATGTCTTTCTTTCTTCAGTCGAAAAGAAATTAAGTTTTTTGAAGAAAAAAATTCCAGGCTTTTTCTCCATATAATGGACTTCAATAGGACACAAACGTTTCGAGGACCAAATGACAGTTTCAGCGCAGCTTCAAAGGGCTTTAAACGATACCAGACGATGAATAAGGGTCTTATCTAGTGAAACAATCGGTCATTTCAAAAATAAATAAAAAACTTTAAGTTTTATAAGCACAAATGCTCCCTTGCTCTGTTCTGTGATGCATGTTCGTGATCCTGTTCGAACTCGTTCATCCAAATGAACAAATCTTTTTTCGAGTCATTCGTTCGTTGAATGATGTAAATGACTCGAAAAAAGATTCGTTCATTTGGATGAACGAGTTTGAACAGGAGAGTCACGAACGACGGTACGCGCTCGCCCTGTGCAAGAGAGGTGTGATCCGCGCGTACACGAGCGTGATTGAGACTGCTAAGACATTCCTCCTGGCACTGATTGGTTGTTTCTGACCGGGAGCGGTGTATTTCTGCAAATGGGAGTAGGACCACAGAGCTTGATTTTTTTCACAGATTATCTGTCTCATATTCTACTTTCAGGGCATAATGACAGTTTTAACAAATATTTGTTTACAAAAGCTACCTACTGGAGCTTTAATATAAAGGCTTTATTAATAAATAGTATTTTTGTGACATTATGATGGGGTGGAAAGATTTATGACGTTGCCATGTGCTCCTATATCGCCTAATTATATTGTTTAATGCTGAGGAGGACTCTATAAGCCTCCAGAGGACTTTGCTCCTGTTCTTCAAAGGGTTTTAAAACGGTATGGTATTTTTGCTCAGTAATGCCTTTTGTTATGATCAAGAGCTTGCTACACTTGAACAGTTCTTCAGTGATACTTTAGATGGTGCATGGTAGTACCAGAGATAACATACCCCGATGTCAGTGAAAATAATTCTTTGTAACTCAAAAAAGATATTGGCTGATAAACTGTGATTGAGGTCAGTAATGTGTCAATGTTCAATTTAATTTAATAATACAATACCAAGATCAGTCTGACAACCAACATGATTGTGATCAGTGTATCCTGGGTAACAAACCACTTTGCTCAAAAAATCTTACAGAATCAGACATGACATCAAGTGACATTATTTATTGGTAAAATTAATGCAGGTAGGTCATTATGTACATTTTCAAACCCAAAAAGCACACAAAAGATTTTTGCATCAAATATTTTCTGTAGTATATTTGTAAAAGTAATACAAGTTTAATGTATAACTAAAGCCACATGTTAACACAAATTATAATTGCACTTAAAATGACACATCCACCATTCCTACAATGTGTTCCCTACAATGACACATTAAAATACTCATTACTGAAAACCATTGCATTCAAATGACATTCAAATGAAACAGCATAATGACCAAGAAACAACTTGTCAAAGGAAGAAAACGAAAAAATGCATTTTAAATATGATCAAATTTAGACCTAATCCTAGGGCTATATATAAAAACAGCTTAGGGTTTTTACCATGTTTTGTGAAATGTGTAATTTTGATGATCAAATATTTATAATCTTTGTTAATTATTTGAGATTCATTTGTAATATTTTCATTCAGCTCATATAGTGTGTTATTTGGAAGGTAAACATTTTTGCATACCAATAAACATTTTGACCATCGTACACTACAGACAAATGGTCTTTTCAGGTAAAGTGGGCCATCCCTGATTTATTATGAAATGATCCTGCATTTTAATAAGAAATTAGAAAAGGACATTATTAACATAAATTCATATTCAACAAAAGGTTTCGGTTACTAATGTAACCCTCGTTCCCTGAAGGAGGGAACAGGAGACGTGACGACGTAATTGGGATCACAATTACGTCGTCACGTCGACATCACGTCGAACGTGAGCGACTGAAAGGGAACTAAAGACATAATAGGCTTGTTCGACTTGAACCGGCGCTGCAAAGACCGATCGGTTTATGACATCAAAGTACCACGAGAGCGATTCAAAAGCATAAGGAGCCGTCTGCTCTCTAATCGCTCTTCCGGTACTTTGATGTCATAAACCGATCGGTCTTTGCAGCGCCGGTTCAAGTCGAACAAGCCTATTGTCACAGTTGTGTTCTGTTTAGTTTAGTTTCATTTGACTGCTTCATGTCACGTGTCATTATCAGTTCATCTGTATCACCTGTGTCTAGTTAATCACCATCATCATCATCTGTTTCACCTGTGTTCTGTCAATCAATGTTAATCTGTGTTTGTATTTCCCTTCTGTTCAGTCAGTCTTTGTCCGTTCTAATGCTTTCTGTACACCTAAAGACTTTGAAAAGATTTAGAAAAGACTTTATACGATTATCAGCTCACATCTAAAGACTTGGGTTCGCAGTTTTTAGTCTCAGACTAAAGACTTGCGATAATATCAAACATGTTTGATATGAAAGACTAGAGAAAGACTGGCATAAATCGGGTCGCCGACTGCAGATTATCACCTCACCTTTAACGATCGAGACGACGGGAGCGACGGCTTGGCTATTCCCACAAATATACCCGTGCTACTTAAGACTGGTTTTTTGATCCAGGGTCACAAATGTAGAACATGCATAAGTCTAACAGAACATACTCTACAACATATAAAAAATTGGATTATAACATATGCAAAAAATAGGCTAACAAATTAAATTAATAAGGCAAACTGAACCTTAAATTTAACCATATTTTAAAGATTTTTTTCTACATTTTCTTAAAACACAGTTTACAGTTGGAGTCATCTCTCACTTTGAAGTTTCTGATTGGACACTTATTGCTGTTTTCATTTTTTTTCAATTATAAGTCAATTATACATAGTCAATTATAAAATAATCAGTGAATGTCAATTTATTAATGAATTTGTGTACAATTACTAAAGGTTAAATGGTCCACTTTACTTGAATTCACCCTATGTCTTTATCTGGTTTTGAAAATGCAACGCTTTACTCAAAGATCTTCCTCTCAACCGGAAGTGAACACGCATGAGAGAGGGAGCAAGCTAGCAAGAAAAAGAGAGATTTGAGACTATACGAATGCCCTTATATGGACATAGTTTGGGCATGTTTTATGCAAATTACTAGCTGTGGGGACACCCTCAGTTGGAATCACCTGGATTCATCATGAGGACTCACAGGGATTTCATTAGAACGAAAGTAAGAAGATTTACGTGTCTACGCACATGTTTTTTTAACCATTAATTGTGCATTCTTTAAGGCACTCACTAAGATTACTATCATACTCTTCATTGTCTGAAGTGGCCGAATAGCTCTTGGAGTCCACACACCTTTCCCCTTTCATTCGATAAATTAATCCCAGTATTTCATTGGCCTTCCAATCATCTGGGTGAACTTTGATACATCTCTGGGCAATGTTCATCAGTTTCTTTGCACTTCTTTCCCCCTCACTAGAATGTGGACTCATTTTCAAACAGTCCTCGTAGTGTCTGATTGCTAAGTTCTCACGTCTATTACTGTACTGCTGGAACTCAGCATAGTAATAATGCACTACATGCACATTATAATTTTTCTCTCTAGCTGTGTTAAATGCTCTGTGGAACAGACTGTCTGCCTTGGACAGTTCACGTCTCTCTCCGTATTGAACTGCAAGCTCACACATGGCAATGATAAAGAAATCTTTCAGAGAAGTTGCCTTTTCTAAGTAGTAAATGCACTGATTTCGTGCATTGTTTACCTCATTCTGGCTTCCTCTGTCTAGTCGTTTTTCTTTCTGTAAATTAATTTTCTTGGTCTTGTAGCACATTGCCAACTGATGATGTATGAAACCTGAGTCTGGTGAACTTTCAAGTGCTTTCTTCAGCAGTGCAATGGACCTGTCTACAGATCCTTGATTCCTGAAGAATTTCCCAACATACCTTATGACATGTGGATCTTCTGGAGAGCCATTCAGAGCTGTCTCCATTAGTTTCTCAGACTCTTTCATCAACTTTTTGGAACATAACAAAAGTTTAAGTCCAAGAAGAATTCTTGAGGCATGATCATCTGGGTTTTCGCCAATGGTCAGTCTCAGCTGTTTGATCGCAGGTGAATCCACAGTGCAAGATGTACCAGGTTCAGTGCGATACAGAGCCTTGGCATAACCAGCGTTCCACTCGCTATTTTCTGGATCCAGTTCCACGGCCTTCTGGAAAACTTCTACAGCTCTGTCATAATATTTGTGACAGAATTTGAGATAGGCCCATCCTTTCTCACCAAGCACCTCTGGAACAGATGAAGAATGGGTTTGAAATGTTTCATTAATCTTCTGAAGCTTCATCAGGTAACTTTCAGCCTCTGTGTAGTTCTTCATGTGGTAGTTTATCCAGGCAAAATTTCCATAGGTGACAATTAGAGTCTTGTCACAGTTCTCTCCAAGGTTTTCTTTAATCAGTGTCTCAGATTTCAACAGGTGGCTAAGGGCCCCTTCTTTGTGCTCAAGAAGGAATTCCACATATCCTAAAGAGCAATGAGTTCGTGCGACTCCTAGTTCCCCCCCTAGACCCATCTTGACCTGTTCCTCAAGCCTATGGAGGATATCTGTTAAGACTAGATCAACTTTTTTAATGTCCCAAGTGAAGTGACACTCCAGCTGATCCAGTTTTGATTGTATACTCTCCTGAATTGAACTGACAAGAACACAAATGAATTAGCAACTCATTATGAAATAAACAACACATTAGAACATCATTACTCCTTCTAACAAAATGCCTTAAAATTAAGTAGGGAAAGGGGAGAGTGCTTCTGTTTGTTGTTGTTGATTTTTTTTTTTTTTTTTGCTATACAGTACATCTCAAACTTTAATTTGTGTGTGAATTTATTGTAGTTTTTAAAATTGTTATGCATTCATTCATGCATACACATACCCATAACCATAACCCATTTAGCGTTAAAAAATATATAATAACAAAAATGTATTGTTTGTTTATTCAATATTGTTTATAATAATATAAGCTTTAGTGGCAGTGCTTTAAAGTCACAGCTTTCCACAATAATTAATTACATACATAAACACTTTTCTCACACTCAAAGTGCGTTAGAGTGAGAGGGGAATCTCCTGAACTCCACAAGGACATATAGGGATAACCCCTACTCTTGTAGTGAAACACCCTGGGATTTTAACAAACCACAATAGAGTCAGTACTTCTTATAGTTACAGTGCTTTTTATAGTAGGTTATACACAGATGAGCCAAAACATTATGACCACCTGCCTAATATGCTGTTGGTCCCTTGCGTGCTGCCAAAACAGCGCTGACCCACCGAGGCACGGACTCAACAAAAACTCTGAAGGTGTCCTGTGGTATCGGCATCAAGATGTTAGCAGCAGATACTTTAAGTTAAACTTGATGGTCCAGCACATTCCACAGATGCTTAATTGGATTGAGATTTGGGGAATTCGGAGGCCAGGGCAACACCTTGAACTCTTCATGATGTTCCTCAAACCATTCCTGAACAATGTGTGCAGTGCTTGAGAGTGCATTTGTTGCGCCCCTGTAAAAAGGGAAATAGAAAGTACGACACGGACACAATGTGGCTTCAGTCAAGTCCAATGTTGTAATGCATTTACCATGAACAGCATAATAACATGTTTACTCAGTATCACAATTGAACATGTTATTTTCCCTTTACATGACATAATAATGTCCCTCTAAAACTACACAATTAGGAAAAATATCAGCTAGTCAGTTATAACTCCATATTACAAAATATCTGAGTTAACTTTTAAAGTGAGTTACCAAAAATATATATCAAAATATATTTACTGCATCTTAAAACAACACTGGCAAATAACCTTGAAAATGTACATTAATAAAACAGACTATTTAAACAAAAGAGATTTAACTTTACCCTGTAAATTGTTTAGAAAAATATAAACAGCACAATATAGAATATTCTGTAATGCTAAATACTGCTGTTTTATAGTTATTCATTCAGAATACACTTAACATTTTAACCTCAGTAGTAGCGTTGCACTTAAACAGAAAGTACATTGCCTCTTCACATTAAACACTATTTTTTTTAATAAACTTTAACAATAGCGCTTTTACCTTTTCCCTACGATATAAAACAAATACACAGAGAAAACGGCCGCGCCGGCGGTATTACATTACCACCACGCTTTAACCTCGTTCCACATGACATAGCTAGCATACAGGCTACACTGGAGCAACACTTCACGGTTAGCCTACTAAATGTGCATATATCAATTACTATAATCACTAACATTTACTCCCTGCATGTTCCTTATGGTATTAAACACATATATAAATAGTTCAAACATACTACAGCCCACTTTCTTACCTGTAAAAAGGGAAATAGAAAGTACGACACGGACACAATGTGGCTTCAGTCAAGTCCAATGTTGTAATGGACGAACGTAAGCCGCACGTTCCGTACACAGGCTGAACGAGGCATTAGCAATCGTTAGTAGATCCTCCGATCACAAACCGGTATTTAAAGTTGCGGCAAAAGAAAGTGAAACTTATATAAACAAGCAAACACTGCATATTGTAATTTAAGGTGCATTTCCCCAAAATGTTATAGAAGTTAAATAAGACAGCATTTTAAACACATATCATCTTTTTATCCTATTAATCTCTTTAGCCTCCTTTACCCAAAAAGCAATGGATTACTGATCTACCGACCATAAGTGTATTTTCTTTCTCCTGTTTTATAAAGAAATGAATTAAATATTTCTTAACCAAACAGTGCAGCAATGCAATGACTTTTGAAGCATTTTAACTTTTTAAAATTAAGATATAAAATAAAGATTATTAACTTACCCCTTTTTATGAACCACATTAAGTATCTTTTAACTTGTATCAGTATTTAAGTATCTTTTAACTTGTATCAACCCATTCAATGTATAAGTATTACATCATTTTTATCATCCTTACATACTCCCCTTCAACACAGATGTCGTCCTCGACATCCCAACCAACAGATGGGTAATGATGAATGCAGTTAAACAGTACATATGATGTCACCAGATAACCTTTGCAACAGTTCGTATACAAGCGCTTAGCTTATTCAAAAGTCCAGGAGTGTGTGTAGTGTATATGTTAGCACTCGGCTTGTCCATCAGTCCATCATTGAGTAATGAATGAATGTGTGTGTGTATTGTTAACACTCAGTTCATTCAACAGTCCATCCATGAGTGAAAAATGAATGTGTGTATGTTCAACAGTCCATCCGTGAGTGTATGATGTATGTGCATAAGTGTGTTAACAGTCAGATTGTCCAAAAGTCCACCAATGAGTGTATAATGAGTGTGTGGGTGAGTGCGTTAACACTCAGATTGTCCAAAGTCCACCAATGAATGTATAGTGAATGTGTGTGTGTGTGTGTTCCACATTCAGTACCCTGGTACAACAACAGGCTGGTAGTCAAAGCGCTGTACTGGAACCATCCATGCACTTGCCGCTTGCATGGCTCTATAAGGTGCTGGTGGGTACCACTGCATGGTGTCACTTGTGAGTCCAGTGCTGTAACAACAAGGATTGCCCAACTGATCATATGTGAAGACTCTTGGAGGTCGTCTCTCTCTTACTGGTCGCTGGTATCGCTGTTCATGTCCACCGTGGGTTCCACTCTGAACAGGTGACTGCACTACAAACGTTCTCTCCTCCAGAGCAATGTCCTCTTGAGCAGTAATCTCCTGTTGTCCTGATGTGTCCCTCTCTGTCAGTGTGTCTCCACTATCCTGCTCGAGCTGGCAAATGTCCTGTTGCTGAGGCTCAGAATCCTGTGACAGTTGTTCAACTTCCCTGTCGGCATTTTGACTGTCTGTGTCTACTTCGGGCTGTATCACAGAGAGAGGCTGATCCCTGGGCGGATAGTATCCATAGTCATCTTCATCACTATCCTCAACGTCTGCTTCTTTGTGTTGTTGCTCCCTTCCTTTGCGGGTCCATGCTGTGATTTGTCTTTTTGGTTTAGCTGATTTCAATTGTATTTCCAGTGGCAAATGGTCACACGGCAACAGCAGGTTACGATGCAGTATCCTACGTCCTCTCGCTTTGCCTTGTTCTGGTATCACTTCATATATAGGCATGTCTTTTCCCACCCGACGGATAACTTTGTGAATGCAATCTTCCCAGTGGTTTCGGAGCTTCCCTGTTCCACCCCTGGGAGTCAAATTCCTGACGAGAACCCGGTCACCCTCGTGCAATACAGAACTCCTCACATTGCTGTCATAATTTCTCTTACTCTTTTCAGCACTTTTTTTTGCGTTTGCCGTTGTGATCTCATATGCCTCTTGCATCTGTTCTTTCCACCTTCTCATATACTCCTGATGATCAGCAGTCCCAGCCTCTGGTGTCAAGCCAAACAATAAATCCACCGGTAATCTCGGTGATCTTCCAAACAGGAGGTAGAAGGGGGAGAAACCTGTGACCTCACATCGAGTGCTGTTGTATGCGTAGATAAGCTTGGGCAACGACTCTCTCCAATCTGACTTCTGCCTCTCTGTGAGCGTTCTCAGCATTTGCAGTAGTGTTCTGTTTAGGCGCTCCACCTGCCCGTTACCTTGGGGGTGGTACGGCGTTGTTCTGGAACCCATCACTCCACAGTTCTTCTTCAGCTGTGCAAACAACTGGTTTTCGAATTCCCCTCCCTGATCATGATGGATCCTCAGGGGGAACCCAAATTTCAGCGCATAATCATTAAATATCTTATCAGCTACAGTTTTGGCAGATTTCGATGTGGTGGGGTAGGCTTGTGCAAAGCGTGTGTAATGATCTACGATTACCAATATGTATTCATATCCCCCTTTACACTTGTCTAGATGCAGGAAGTCAATGGATACAAGCTCGAATGGCTGAGTGGTGACAATCGATGTAAGTGGAGCTTTTGTTTCTCGACAGGGTTTTTTCTGTTTAAGGCAGGTACAGGTCTGAGTGACATAGTGTTCAATCTCTCTCTGCATGTGTGGCCAGAAGAAGCGATCCCGAACAAGTGATGTTGTGCGTTCCACACCTTGGTGTCCCATGTCATTGTGGAGCTGTCTCATAACTGTTGACTTGTATATTTCAGGGAGAACAAGTTGTGTCCTAGTTGCAGTCTTCCTGTGAAGTATCCCATCTCCATCAAAGCTGAGCTTCTCCCAGTCACGGAGGAGACACCTGCTTCGTGCACCGAATGATTTTAACTGCTGTCCTACAGGTCTCTCATTTGACTGTTTACCGGTAAAGATGGGGCCAATATCTTGATCATCTTTTTGAGCTTGACGGAGAGCTGCTCTTGAAAGGGGTGTAGGCATGTCCTCATCCGTTTCCGCACATCCAGTAGCCATAATGGACCACACAGTGGGTGAAACAATTTCCACAGCTTGTACTGTAGTTTGCACAGAAGGGGAGGACATTTCCTCTGAACATTCTTCAATCATGGTCTCTATGTCACAGGGTATTCTTGAAAGGCCATCAGCATCACAGTTCTCTCTGCCCGGGCGATATTTTATTGTTATGTCGAAGTCTGCTAATTCAGCAACCCACCTATGTCCTGTTGCGTTCAGCTTGGCCGTCGACAACACGTAGGTCAGTGGATTATTGTCCGTATATACAGTACAGGATGAGCTAATTAGATAGTCTCAAAAGCGCTCGGTAACGGCCCACTTCAAAGCCAGAAATTCAAGTTTCCCTGAATGCAGATGGTAGTTTTTTTCTGCTTTGGTCAGTGTGCGGGATGCATAGGCTATTACACGAGGCTTCCCCTCCTGCTCTTGATATAGCACTGCACCCAGGCCTTGCTGTGAAGCGTCTGTGTGTAGGATGAACGATTTGTTGAAATCTGGGAATCCAAGTATTGGCGGCTCAACCAGACAGTCAATCAATCCCTCCAATATGTGTTGATGTTTTTCAGCCCACTTGATTGGCTTGTTTGATGGTGTCCCTTTATACTTCCCTTTCACTCTTTTTGTCCTTACATTCCGGTCCTTCTGCTTATCTGGGCCAGGGTCTAATTCCATTAGGGCATAAAGAGGGTTGGCAATGCGGGAGAAGTCCCTAATGTACTGTCGGTAATAGCTCAGTAGCCCCATCACTGCTCTCAATTCTCCCACAGTCCGTGGCCTCTTCTCCTTTAAAGCCCTAACAGCCGCAGTATCAGCTGGATCCATCTTGCTGCCCTCAGCAGACACGATGCGCCCCAAGTAGCGAACCTCACGTTTGAACACTTCACACTTACTTGGTTTCAACTTTATCCCGTACTGCCGTAGCCGCTGTAGCACTGTCCTCACATTCTCAACGTGATCCTCGAAGGTTCTACTAAAGACCAGGGTGTCGTCTAAATATGGGATACAGATCTCATCCCTCAGCCCCTCCAAGCATTCTTCCATACAGCGCTGGAAGGCGGCTGGAGCGTTCATCAGGCCAAAGGGGATTCTGATCCACTCGTAGAGGCCCCATGGTGTGACGAAAGCGGTTATGGGTCTGCTCTCCTTCGCCATAAAACCCTGATGGTACGCTTTCCCTTGATCCAAAAGAGAGAACCACGAATTTCCTCCTAGGCCATCCATTATCTCTTGCACTCTGGGGATAGGCTGGCGGTCAGGGAGGGTCTTTCTGTTCACTTCACGAAAATCTATACAGAGTCGGAGACTCCCATCTTTTTTTCGAACGCACACGACTGGTGATGCGTACGGTGAGTTAGACTTCTCCACCCAACCCTGAGCAATGAGGTCACTCAAGTAGTCCTTCATTTCCCGATAAAGTGGCTTAGGCACAGAGAGGTATGCTTTTGCTACAGGCTCGGTGTCTTTCAAGGAGATGCTGAGTTGAAGTTTTTCTATACAACCAATATCATCATCTGTTCTTGAAAAGGAGGCACACTCCTCTCGTAACATCTTATGAACTACCTCTCGTTCTGGCTCATTGAGGTGGCCCAGATCCACAGGTGGATCCCAAACATTTCCTGTAGTCTGATCCTTTACCGCCCTGATGTGATTTGTTGTAGCTGAAGGTGGAGGGCGGGACCCCTCTAGCATGGAGGCTGGGTAGACTGCTTGGATCTGCTGAACAGTTCCCATTACAGTTTTCCTTGCTAACACTATGTCATGATCTGTAATATTCTCCACGCTTACAGTAATGGAGGGTTTTTTTCTGCCCTTATTTACTTTTACGAGCATGTCACATAGTTCAAGTCCCTCTGTCCAGCGGGGGTTCACATCCGGCTCAAAGAGAAGTGTGTTGTCTTCATGTGGGGAATCCATATTTACATAACACTCAACTCTGACTGATGTACGTTTTGGTATGTTAACCCTCTCCCTTTTTGTCTTGACTATATACTCATCCACTGGTGTGGTGCCAACTTGCTCTACCACAGCCGTTACCTGCTCTACAAAAGCCGCCGCTTGGCCTGGAAATGCTGCCCTTACTGTTCTACTTAACTCTTCCCTGTCAGTAGTGTTTGACTGTTTCAGTTCATTGTCTATAATAATCCCAATCACATTAGACCCAATGATAGGTTGAACAAGCTTACCACCCTTCATCACAAGTGTGGGGACAATTACTTCGGTGTTGGATGCAGCCCCTGAAGCTAATCTAAAAGTTACCTCGACCCAACCTGTGTATGGCATGCTCTCCCCATTTGCTGCCTGTATGTCAAAAGTCTGTGTTATATCCAGAAGTTCTATTATGTCTCTTAGTTTTGCGTCTGGCAGGTTTTCTTCTTTCCATAGTTCATCAATTATGGTCACTTGGGAGCCTGAGTCCCACAAAGCCCGAACACTTTGGCCTTGGATGAAGCAATCAACCATGTGCTTTTCCCCTACCAATGGCGCCCTTCTAGCCCTTTTTGGAGTGGTGTTTGTAGTCATACACGAGAGTGCTTCACATTCTCTTTTGTGTGCTGCCCAATTATCAACTTGACATGCTCTAGAACAGTAAAACGCTTTCTTACAGGATGCACATTGCTTCAGGATTGGTCCTTTACCATTCTGTCCACAATGCACACATTTCTGGGACATTGCTGTGTTACTAGTCACTCCCTGTCCCGTGCGAGTGACCTTCCCCCGTTTAAAGACTCGCCTCCAAACTGTCTCTGTCCTCTTGCTCGACAACCCGCCAGAAAGTGCTCGCTACTGCCACACCTATAACAGTGTGTGCAATAATCTTCAGCTCCACTCTGTTGACAACCAAAACATTTTCTTCTTTGGCCACGATTTGATTGGGGGAAGCTGTACTGTGGGACAAACCTTTGCTGATACTGAGCAGTTCCCCCTCTGGGTCTGGGGTCCGTATTAAACCAGTATCCCTGTGCCGGATCCTGCACCTGCTGACCTGAGAATTGCAATGCTGATGCGCCATCGCCCCCCCCCTGCTGGCAGTGGCTGTCTAGGCATGTGCTGGGGCTGTTGCATGGACTCCCTAATGTGAGACACTTCTGCTTTAAGATCTTTCAACAGAGCCATCTCAGATTTAATTTCCTCAAGCTGGGAAAGAACAGCTGGGGCAACTTTAGACTTTTGTTGAGTCGGTGGGTTTTCATTCTTTTCGGTAGGAGCATCGTTGGACTGGGCTGAATGGATGGTAACAGGTCTTTGTTGTCCTGACAATTTTTTCTTGTTCTGCCTCTCTGTCTCATAAGCAAATGCTGTATTCATTCGCTCAAGCAACAATTCATCAGAGATGTCAGCTTGCTCCAGATAAGGCTGAAGATCCCGCCTGATGTTGTCATTCTGCAGGCCAGTCAACACAGTATGTAGAAACATCCTCTGCACCAATCCAGGGTCATATTGGAGACCTGAATCCGATTCCTGCGAAGCGAACAAAATCTTTTGTCTCAGGTCAAAAGTGCGAATAAGGAAGTTCTGTGGGGTTTCTTTGATGCCTTGCACCTCTGATGTCAACTGCTTATACAGTTCGGTAGCACTTTTCTCTTGATAATGACATCGGAGTATTCGCCTCAGTGTCGGTAAGGTCAAGTTGGTCTTGCCCTCTAAATAGCTGCGAAGTTGCATGCCTGGGGATATCGCTCTTACCACTGCGTCTACTATCTCAAGTTCAGGAAACCCCTTGCTTAAGCCATGTTCAATTTGACGTGCTAAACTTGAAAAAGTCAGCTTGTCTTTCTGACCAAGCTCACCGATTTGGCCAGCTATCTTAAAGTCCTTGTGCCATGGGTGAGGTGCAAGACTGTGAACTACACTCTGTGGTGACTGCCTGGTGGTTTTAGTTTCTCTTCTCTCTGGCTTACTGTTCTCATTCTGTTTCTGTGCGCTTGCTACCTGAAGCTGCAAGGCCTCAATTCCCTCCAGTATTTTTTTTTCCTCCCCGTCTTGATGTTCGCCTACTTGTATTGATGTGCCAGCTTTACCAGCTATCTGGAGCTCAGACATTTTGTCTTGAAGATGGAGTAAGTCCGCCATACCTTTATCCTCAAGCTCTTCTAGCTCCTCTCTCTGTATGTGATTTGAAATTAGTGTGATGAGAGCAGTTCGGCCCTTGTTGATAACATGTTCAAACTCTGCTCCGGCTATGATTAGATAGTCACACAACTCCACCAAACTTTCTCGGGGCAACAGACACAATGCCCTTATTATTTCAAGCTGTAACTCCTCTAACCCTGTCGACTCCATCTTTCCAGCTGAGTGTGTGGGCTAGCAGTGAAGTGGTACCTTTCAATCTTTGGGTAGTAGTAGCAGCTCCCCTGGTATGCAGAAATACCTCAGATCACATGCAAGCTGCCCAAGACGATCGGAATCCCACTGTCGCTGATTCGCCACCTGCTTCTGATGTTCTGGGTTATTTAAAAGGGATGTGTGACGGCTGGGGACATCTCTTGTAGACGCTGAACCACGCTGCACACTATCCCAGCGGTGCCTCCAAATGTTGCGCCCCTGTAAAAAGGGAAATAGAAAGTACGACACGGACACAATGTGGCTTCAGTCAAGTCCAATGTTGTAATGCATTTACCATGAACAGCATAATAACATGTTTACTCAGTATCACAATTGAACATGTTATTTTCCCTTTACATGACATAATAATGTCCCTCTAAAACTACACAATTAGGAAAAATATCAGCTAGTCAGTTATAACTCCATATTACAAAATATCTGAGTTAACTTTTAAAGTGAGTTACCAAAAATATATATCAAAATATATTTACTGCATCTTAAAACAACACTGGCAAATAACCTTGAAAATGTACATTAATAAAACAGACTATTTAAACAAAAGAGATTTAACTTTACCCTGTAAATTGTTTAGAAAAATATAAACAGCACAATATAGAATATTCTGTAATGCTAAATACTGCTGTTTTATAGTTATTCATTCAGAATACACTTAACATTTTAACCTCAGTAGTAGCGTTGCACTTAAACAGAAAGTACATTGCCTCTTCACATTAAACACTATTTTTTTTAATAAACTTTAACAATAGCGCTTTTACCTTTTCCCTACGATATAAAACAAATACACAGAGAAAACGGCCGCGCCGGCGGTATTACATTACCACCACGCTTTAACCTCGTTCCACATGACATAGCTAGCATACAGGCTACACTGGAGCAACACTTCACGGTTAGCCTACTAAATGTGCATATATCAATTACTATAATCACTAACATTTACTCCCTGCATGTTCCTTATGGTATTAAACACATATATAAATAGTTCAAACATACTACAGCCCACTTTCTTACCTGTAAAAAGGGAAATAGAAAGTACGACACGGACACAATGTGGCTTCAGTCAAGTCCAATGTTGTAATGGACGAACGTAAGCCGCACGTTCCGTACACAGGCTGAACGAGGCATTAGCAATCGTTAGTAGATCCTCCGATCACAAACCGGTATTTAAAGTTGCGGCAAAAGAAAGTGAAACTTATATAAACAAGCAAACACTGCATATTGTAATTTAAGGTGCATTTCCCCAAAATGTTATAGAAGTTAAATAAGACAGCATTTTAAACACATATCATCTTTTTATCCTATTAATCTCTTTAGCCTCCTTTACCCAAAAAGCAATGGATTACTGATCTACCGACCATAAGTGTATTTTCTTTCTCCTGTTTTATAAAGAAATGAATTAAATATTTCTTAACCAAACAGTGCAGCAATGCAATGACTTTTGAAGCATTTTAACTTTTTAAAATTAAGATATAAAATAAAGATTATTAACTTACCCCTTTTTATGAACCACATTAAGTATCTTTTAACTTGTATCAGTATTTAAGTATCTTTTAACTTGTATCAACCCATTCAATGTATAAG
Source organism: Siphateles boraxobius (assembly GCF_051911475.1). Lineage (NCBI taxonomy): Eukaryota > Metazoa > Chordata > Actinopteri > Cypriniformes > Leuciscidae > Siphateles > Siphateles boraxobius. The sequence goes on from NW_027509097.1 coordinate 17,753,643, forward strand.
TATTACATCATTTTTATCATCCTTACACATTATCCTGCTGAAAGAGGCCACTTCCACCAGGGAACACCATTTTCATGAACTCAAGTAAGGTCACCTTTATTTATATAGCGCTTTATACAATATAGATTTTTTTGAAGCAGCTTTACAGTGAAAACAGGAAAATTATTCAATTCATTTCATCTGTACAGCAGCTCAATTGTGTCATTGTTCAGCTGAAGTCAGTTCAGTGTTGATTCAGTTCTGTTGTAGCGATCATCAATTATTAAATTAGTTCATTTCATCTAAAAAGCAGTTCTGCAGAAAACAGTGATGTCATCATGATTTTTGATTCAGACTGCATCACAAGTCAGAAATCAGATTGTGGATCGATAGCATTCAAATATTTCATCCAGTTCCTTTTGTTTGAAGATCGGATCCATCACCCCAATATGGAGACGAAGCTGGTCATATGATGGGGTGTACCTGGTCAGCAACAACTTTTAGGTAATTGGTACGTGTCAACATGCCACATGAGTGGTCGGACCAAGGGTTTCCGAGCAGAACATTGCCCAGAGCGTCACAGTCTCCACCACCGGCTTTTCGTCATCCCACAAGGCGTCCTGGGGCCATCACTTCCCCAGGTAAACGCCAAGTACACGGCCGTACATATGACATAAAAGAAACCGGAACTCATCGGACCAGGCGACCTTCTTCCACTGCTCCAAGGTCCAGTTGCGACACTCGTGTCCCCAATGGAAGTGCTTTTGAAGGTGGACAGGGGTCTCTGATTGGTCTGCTGCCTCGCAGCCCCATACCTCGCAGAGTGCGATGCACTGTGTGTTTTAAGTAAGTGGCAACCTTCTGGTCTCTCTCTTGAATCCAACACGGAAGTGACTTAAACTGCAATTTATCGACTGGCTGCTAGAGTCAATTACAGCACAAATTTTTTTTACAACCTGGTACAAAAAGTGGTTTTGGACTATAACTAATTTTGCCCTTCCTGACAACTGTGAGGGGGTGATTTTTTTTTTATAACTCATTTGTTTAAATTATACTAAGCCTTAAAGTTCTGCATAATTAAGGGCATGGCCACTCGAGTGACAGGTGGATTGCTGCTGCTGTCACTACTAGCCGTTTGTCTGCTGTCTGTTAGCCGTCACGTCACCTCAGCTAATCCCGCCATTTTCGGTTATCCAGGAATGACTCGCGGTGACGTACTGCCAAGATGGCGAAGGCCGGCCCTGCACACTTTGGGCTTCAAAAATGCTCTTCAGAAACCTACGGGTGACGTCATGGACACTACGTCCATATTGTTTTACAGTACATGGTTTTGACACATTTCTTCCATAACCAATGATATAATTTTGCGTGATTTGTGCCACAGTAGACTTTCTGTTGGCTCGGACCAGACAGGCGTCATTGCCCTTGTGCATGGATGAGCCTCGGGCGCACAACACCCTGTTGCCTTTTTGTGGTTTATGCCTCCTCGGACCACTGTTGTAAATTCTCACCACTGCTGACCGGGAGCAACCCACAAGTCTTGCCGTTTCAGAGATACTCTGTCTTAGTCAGCTTGCCATAACAATTTGGCCTGTGTCAATTTTGCTCAGTACTTTAACCGCCCATTTCTCCTGTAGCCATCATGTTGATTACAAGAACTGATTGTTTGCTTACAATCTAATCTAACAGACCTTAATATGTGGTCTTGTTAGGAGATGATCAACGATATTCGCTTTATCTGTGACGGGTCATAGACTCATAATGGCTCATCAGTGTATATCCCACCACTTTAGTAGTGAATTTGGATGCAAAGAGTGCACCCCCTGCTGACCTTACTAATATTTCTTCCAGCAGTGGCCTTAGTTTTGCAAGAAGTTTGCCACCAAGGGATTTACCCAAGTGGCACTAACTGCAGAGTCAAATGTCACCCAGCACCACCTCTCTGGATGTCTAATGGGGTGGAGGGATAGAGTTAGGGTGTGGTTGGATACTGTATCTCCACCCTTTAGGACCAAATTATATTTGCTCCTCCTCACTGGACATCTAGTGAGGGGGAGCTTGACATAAGCTCCACCCATTTGCTCTGCAGTGAGCAGCCTCTGATTTACCTGGCCCAGCCCTGCTTATCTTCAGTAGAAACCAAGAGAAAGCTGCATTCACATAGCTGCTGATAATGGTAAAGAGTCTGTCTGATTAGCCATTACATTTTTTCCCTTTTTTTTCTCTTTTTTTTTGCTTTATGTTTTTTTTTTTTTTGGGGGACAGTTTTTGCATGGAGCCTAGATGAAAAGTTTATGTGGTTATATCAACATAAGATTCAGATGATACCATTCTTTTATTTAACCAATTTAACAACATAATTTTAAACTTGAAAGAAAATTATAATTTCGTATTTGTTTTTTGTCCTGTAAATCGTATTTTTAAGTCAAAAAAGTCTATGCATCTCTCCCTCGGTCTCCTCGACCAGATTTCAAAACTTTCCAGACTGTTATAGCATTAACCATTGTAATTTAGTTTCATAATCAAGCAAGACAAATAATATATAGAAACAGCATTCACCTCATCTCTGACATTCTTTTTCTTGTAGCTTGCGGGAAATGATACGGGACAGCTCTGTCGCACAAGCTCAGTATGCTGCGTATCACTTTCGGTTCCTGAAAGAAGCGTCAGGCTCGTTCAGTTTCCTGCTTGTGTCTGAGCCGTTTCGGAGGCAGAGCAAAGGGATGTCCCGGGTGGCACTGGGCGCCACTCATCTGATTGGCCACCCCGGGTGTCACCTCAAAATTGAATTCGATATATTGGCAGTTTGATGCTGAGTGAAATTACATTTAACCTCTTGTTGAAAAAAGCATTTATTTTGATGTGCGACCGCTGAGTGCCGTGCTATTTTAAGATTGAAGATCTTCACACAGTTTGAAAAAGCGCAGAGCTGTTCAAAATTATGCAGCTCCAGAGTGCTCTCATAGTTTTCCAAGTAACGTTGTATTTGTCCCAAATCGTTGTCAATTTGTTTTCTCTTTCTGCGGATTGACTTATTTTTTTTTTAACAATAGATAGTTTTGTCTTTCTGTGGATTAAATAGCCTAAAGTATAGGCTATGGTTTAGGCTATATAGAGAGATATAGCCTACAATAGATTGCACTTTCGCTCTCAATTTTTTAAGTGAACTTTCTGATTGGGCTATATATGATTATCCGTTTAATTAAACGCATGAAAAGTGAGGGTAGCCTATGACTAGGCCTACTGCAAACGGCGCCATCTGCGCGACACCCTTTTTTAATTAATTTTAACATTGCATGGTTGTGGGAATGTGATTTGGCTTAGTGCGATCATCAAATCGCTGTTGTAATTATAAATATATATATACTATAGACTATAGTCTGACGCGCTGCATATGTTTCACTGTGTTAATTTTCAGTCTCAAATCACAGTAAATGCTACTCTGTATGTTTGAGTCGCTTATAATTTGCATTTGGTAACACACCATGCGCAAATCATCCTCCCAAATTCGTAATGAGAATCGTTTAGAAATCTGTTTTTGTCAACAGATAAAATATCAATGGTTTAACGTTTGAAAGCAGAGAAATGAAATCAACTTGGAAGTCAGGTTTTTCTTCTTTCTTTCTTTTTTAGTCTTCAACTGATCCCATGCTTGTCCTTGGGGGACATTTTTGTCCCCATGATGACGGCTTATAAATCTTATTAAGTTATGTTTTTTTTTTTAATTTAAAAATGCTAATATATGATCATGATTTGAAGCCAGCATTCTGGGTCACTTTTACCCAATTCATGCTGCATTTACACTTGCCATAACATGCGATCACCGTGATCCGATCAAGCAGATCGGATCAAGCCATCAGGACACGGTGCGTTTATACCTGACTTCTGTATCTGGATAACAGATCGGATGTCCCATTCCCGCTAGAAAAAAAAAAGGATGGTTCCGGTGCAAAGTCGACCTGAAGTGGTAGCTAGGCTCCCAGCAAACAAATTTAGGTTCTGGGAACGTTCTGGGAACGTTAGTTTTTGGTTCCCAGAACGTTCCTAGAACTTTCCCTTAACGTTAGGGGAACCTTCCCGGAACGTTTTCCTTACGTTATTAAAATGGAACCTAAAAATAACCTACATGGAACGTTCCTATAACGTTCTTGTTTGGTTCCCAAAAAATAACCTCATGGGACCATTCGGGAACGTTAGGGGAACGTTCTGTGTTTGCTGGGCTACCCCGTGTGAAAACTGTTTCTAAAAGAAAATTTTCTTTTAGAAACAGTTTTCAGACGGGGTACATTTTACAAATCTCGCAAAATGAAGATCATGAAGAGGCTGCAAGTACAGTGGGGGAAATAAGTATTTGACCCCTTGCTGATTTTGCAGGTTTGCCCACTTATAAAGAATGCAACGATCTATAATTTTAATCATATGTACATTCTAACAGTGAAAGACAGAATCCCAAAGAAAATTCCAGAAAATCACATCATATGAATTTATAAAAATTGATAACCATCTGATGAGGAAAAACAAGTATATGACCCCCTACCAAACAGCAAGTATTATGGCTCCTACAAGCCAGTTAGTCTTTCTTTAAGACACAGCCCCAATCCCAACCAATTATCTACATCAAATACACCTGCCTCACCTCGTTACCTGTATAAAAGACACCTGTCAACACCCAAACAACCAGCATCCAACATCACCACCATGGGCAAGACCAAAGAGCTTTCTACGGACATCAGGGACAAGATTGTTGATCTGCATAAGGCTGGGATGGGCTACAAGAGAATCGGAAAGCAACTTGGAGAGAAAAGATCAACTGTCGGTGCAGTTATCAGGAAATGGAAGAAGCACCACACCACCGCCAAACTCCCTCGGTCTGGGCCTCCACACAAGATCTCGCCTCGTGGGGTGTCCCTGATCATGCGAACGGGGAATCATCCCAAAACCACAAGGGGGGAACTGATGAATCAACTGAAGGCAGCTGGGACCACAGTTACAAAAGAAACGGTTGGTAACACACTACGCCGTCATGGATTGAAATCCTGCAGCGCATGCAAGGTCCCCCTGATCAAGAAGAAACATGTACAGGCCCGCATGAAGTTCGCCATTCACCACCTGGACGACTCAGAAGAGGCCTGGAAGAAGGTGATGTGGTCAGATGAGACCAAAATAGAACTTTTTGGCCCCAACTCAACTCGTCGTGTTTGGAGGGCAAAGAACACCGAGTACAACCCAAAGAACACCATCCCCACCGTCAAACATGGTGGTGGCAACATCATGCTTTGGGGGTGCTTTTCAGCCAAGGGGACGGGACAACTCCATCGTATTGAGGGGAGGATGGACGGGGCCATGTATCGTGGAATTCTGGACCAACATCTCCTTCCCTCAGTGAGAGAGCTGAAGATGGCTCGAGGATGGGTGTTTCAGCACGACAACGACCCTAAGCACACCGCCAAAGCAACAAAAGAGTGGCTGAAGAAGAAGCACATCAAGGTTCTGGAGTGGCCTAGCCAGTCTCCAGACCTGAATCCAATTGAAAATCTTTGGAGGGAGCTTAAAATTCGAGTTGCCAGGCGACAACCTCGGAACCTGAAAGATTTGGAGGCTGTCTGCAGGGAGGAGTGGGCCAACATCCCTGCCGAAATGTGCACAAACCTTGTCACCAACTATAAAAAGCGTTTGACATCTGTGCTGGCCAATAAGGGCTTTTCTACAAAATATTAACATGCTGTTTGTCCAGGGGGTCAAATACTTGTTTTTCCTCATCAGATGGTTATCAATTTTTATAAATTCATATGATGTGATTTTCTGGAATTTTCTTTGGGATTCTGTCTTTCACTGTTAGAATGTACATATGATTAAAATTATAGATCGTTGCATTCTTTGTAAGTGGGCAAACCTGCAAAATCAGCAAGGGGTCAAATACTTATTTCCCCCATAGGCCTATGTGGATCAATGCCGTACCTGTACAGAAAAACATATACGAGAACGCTAAGCTGTGGTGGGGAAAATGCGCATTCTTTACAGAAAATGAATGATTTTGCAACTTTAGGGTGCGAAGGCAAACATTTCAGTATATTTGCGATGTAATTCGCATTCGACTGTAACGCAAAACCACACAACTACGTGCAGGAATTCCTGGAGAGGGGGAATAATGACAGTGCGCGGGGTTTTGTGTGACGTCCACCCGTGAATGCAGCCACACTTTATGTGGTTTGTGTGAGTCAATTGTCTGTGATTTATGTTTGCACTGTTTGTTAATTTTTGCTTGTCGTTGTCTTTATCTGCGAGAATTTCCAAAGATTTAATTGTAGCCTATGCTATACCCTGTAAATATGACTTAAAAAACTTTGGCTTTTGATTATATTTTTAAGTAAAAATATATTTGTGGTTGCTGTATCTAGTGTAGCACAAGACACTTCTTTTTTGATGAAATTTTTTAAAACATATAATAGTTCCCAAATGTTGCATTGCACTCATTTTGAAATGAAACAATTATTACATGCTTTCCTCGTTATGAGTGGTGTATTATTTACCAGAATCTGCTGTGTTTTGACCCGGAAGTTTTTGTATGTCGTTTTTGAGGCTGGCTTCACATGTAGTGAGCGTCATCATAGTCGGCAGCAGGGTGCATACTAATTTTACGCATTGAAATGCACAGGTGAGCAGGCTACGGGTATTCTCGGTGAAACAGGTATCACACATCCAGAAATGAAAAGAAATTATTTCCTCATTAACTTTCTTATCACTTCTTTGAGCGTTATGGTTGGTTTGTCATTCTCTAAACTCGCCAGGCCAACGATACCGGCGATAGCGCATTACTTTGGGACAAAAGGCAGGTACGAGGAAGTGAATCCACATCTATTAGATGACATTTTGTTTGTAAACACATCGCGGCTGGTTCCCCCCTCTCCAGATTGCCGTGCCATTCATATGGTGTCTGTGATACGTCACGGGACACGCTATCCAACCACAAAAAATGTGAAAAAGATTGCGCGACTGTTTGATCTGGTCGTGTCTGACGCGTCGGGTTCAGCGTCTTGGCTTAATAAAATTCAAACATGGAAAATGTGGTACACTGAAGACATGGACGGCAGACTGGTGGATAAAGGGCGAGATGACCACAGGCATTTGGCGATGAGACTGGCACAGTCATTCCCCACCTTGATTTCTGAGGATCTCCTCCGCGCAAACCGCATTGAGTTCATCACCAGCTCCAAGCACCGCTGCATTGATAGTGTAAAAGCTTTCCAAGAGGGTCTTCACAGACTCTGGGATGTTCAGGGTAGGCTTAATGTCCCTTACTAGCCTTTTTGTTAGCTTCTTAATCATTGTTCATGAAAAGTTAATCCAGAAATGAAAATTCTCTTATTACCCTCATCATTCCAAACCTGTATGTCTTTCTTTCTTCTGTGGAACACACAATATTTTTAAAACATACTAACTAAACCGTTTTGGTGACCTTTGACTTCAATTGTATGGACAGAAAAAACACCAGACATCTTCTTTTATGTCCCACAGAAGAAAGAAAATCATACAGGTTTGGAATGACATGAGGGTGAGTAAATGATGACAGAAGAACTATGCTTTTAACTTCTCTTATACATAGACTGTGTTTCATGAACCCCCAGCATCCCAAGTTTGCCAGGACCCCATCATATACCACACATGCGATATGTCCTATATTTCAAAGATAAAGCTCCGATTATAACAAACATTTGCATTGGGGACATTTAAAGGGCAACTTGGAAACTATTTCAACTTAATAAAACCGTTTAGAAATCATTTGGATGGTTAAATAACCTATTCTGGAGAGAATGGTGACTTTCCCTGCTCCCCCCAGGGTTCCCAAGCGGAAAACCAACCTTGCAACATCGGGACTAACGTCCCACAAAGTTGGAAATAGGAAGTCTAATGAGAAGCGAGAACGAGCGAGAAACACGAACTGCCTTACGGCAATTCGACATTAACACACATTCCATATGAAACTGTGTATGATGTATTACCCATAACTCCACATGATTAAGTTGGCCGCCTCCGATAACAACAAATGCACATGAGCAGCGGTTGAAAGGGGGAGGAGGGGGCCTGCAAGTGAGTTTTTTTACGACAGTGTTGTGAAATTTACGCCCCACATCTATAACGGGAGCTCGTTGAGACAATATGCGACAAAAAAAGTGAAAATCAGCGAAGAAATAGCTAGAGTTGCCAAGTTTCCCTTTAAAATGTACATGACGTTCACAATTTTTAAAACCCTACATTGTTTATTTCCAGATTTAAATAAGAATTTTTTGATTTCGATTTTTTTTTAGATACATTGGGATCAAATTTCTTTGAGCTCCATCTTGATAGGAATAAAAGACAGGTATCTGAATTCTCATTTAAAGGGTTAGTTCACCCAAAAATGAAAATTCTTTCATGGCCCTCATGTCGTTCCAAACACGTAAGACCTTTGTTCATTTTCAGAACACAAATGGAGATATTTTTTATTAAATCCTGTTCACGCGAGCACCACAACACATGCGTGTGATTCTGAAGCAGGAGCTGGTCAATACTGAGCCGCCATTCTGACGTGGGCGCTGCAGTGTGTTTACTACGTCAACAGCGTAGGAGACTGACACAAAAAAGAAGTTCTTCAATGAAGTCGTTATTTTTGTTTGTTTTTTGCGCACCAAAACTATTCTTGTCGCTTCATAACATTAAGGTTGAACCACTGGAGTCACATGAACTATTTTAATGATGTCTTTACTACCTTTCTGGGCCTTGAAAGTGGTCGTTGCTTTTCTGTCTATGGAGGGGGTCAGGAAGCTCTCGGATTACATCAAAAATATCTTTGTTTGTGTTCCGAAGATGAACGAAGGACTTATGGGTTTGGAACGACATGAGGCTGAAAAATTAATGACAGAATTTTCATTTTGGGGTGAACTAACCCTTTAACTACAGCACCTTTAGGCCAAACAGCTGGCACCATGAGGGAATTCTTTCCTCAGCACATCTGCCATAAAGTGTCTTGTTATCTGTGCATACTATGTAAACATCTCTCCGCCAGCTGTAGTTGATGATCCTGCAAGCTTTATTGTTGAAGTAGTGGTCCTTGGTCATTCAATGTTATTCAACTAACCATACTTCTTGTTTTATAGATATGGATTACAAACACTATGTGGATGATTCACTCATGAGATTCTTTGATCATTGTGAGAGATTTGTTGAAGGTGTTGAGAACAATAAAACAGCTTTGAAGGAGGTAGAACGCTTTAAATCTTCGGCAGAAATGGATGCAGTACGGAAGAAAATATCTAACCGCCTTCAGATTCCATACAATCAAATCACCCCAGGTAATTTTGCTTTTTATATTACGGTGTACAATTTTATCTTACTGTTCACTAAAGTTGCTTAATGTTAATCTGTAGACTAAAATAGTCAATAACAAAGATCCTTCCAGATATTGATTTAAATTTTCTTCCAAGATATGGCAGAGGCAGCTTTCTTTTTGTGCTCCTATGAGTTTGCCATCAAGTCAGAGAACTCTCCATGGTGCGATCTGCTGGATGAGTCTGACGCTCAAGTACGTATGTTGGTTGGAAATTGAAAACTTCCATTTTCAGTGTATTTAATGAATGTTGTTAGCATTCAAAGTGTCAGATGTGGTGTTTGTGGGGTCATAGAATGTCTAGTAAGCATGTAATGTAATCAGTGCCCTGATTCATTGTTTCACAACTGGATTTACCTTGGCGACCAAATGCATGTTTCTCTTTTTCAGTAACATGTTTTTGGCCTCTTGTTAGGTCCTGGAGTATAAAAATGACCTGAAACAGTACTGGAAGCGGGGATACGGACATGACATCAACCGTAAATCCAGCTGCCCTCTCTTTCATGATATTTTCAGGCGTCTTGATAAGGCTGCTAATGACTACAGGTAAGGAGATTAAGATGTAGAACAGTTCTCAGTCAGTTATGGTGTATTTGTCCAGTTACAATACTCCATAAAACATGCTAAAGATGTTTGTGTTCACTTGTGTCTCCTGTAATCTGACAGATTTGGAGAGGTAAAAAAGACTGCCACCATCCAGGTTGGTCATGGTGAGACCCTGCTGCCTCTGCTCTCTCTGTTGGCCTTTTTCAAGGATGAAAAACCTCTAACTGCAGAGAATTTTTCTTCACAGCACAATCGCATGTTCCGCTCCAGTCAGATTGTACCTTATGCTGCGAACTTAGTCTTTGTTCTGTATGAATGTAGTGATGGACTTAGAGTACAGTTGTTTCTCAATGAGAAGCCCATGACTTTTCCCAGCATGAATCATTCGGCTCCTCTGTATGAAACAGTCAGAAAGCATTACTCAAAGCTCCTTCATGGCTGTGATTTTAATAAGGAATGTGGTGTGCCTCAATCAAACCTCAGGAACACTGAATTGTGAGTCAGGTTATTAAATAGTGGATTACAGGGATCAATTACTGTGCACTTGCAATAACTGTATCTTCACTTTTGATTTATTAATATTTTCATACTTTGGATATTGTTTTATTTATTATACAGGCTACCAAATTACCAAGGGGTGTACATTTGTGCTTTAAGAATGTTTTCTGTGTTCTTTCTTGTTTTATTTGCCAAAGTACTAAAGAAATACAGTGCCAAATAATTCGTAAATTTGTAATTTTTTTATTTTAATTAAACGGTTATGTCTTTATAAAAGTCATTCCGGCTATCAGGTTAGATCCTATCTTGAAAATGGGTTCCCCCCAAAAAAAGTATTCTGAAATTGGATTCCATCACATAAATCTTGGTTTTGATCTGGATCAAACCTTCAATATATGTTGTTAACAACTTTTTAGTAATATCAGGATTATCCTGATTCCAGGGTCCAGTTGTTCAGAAAGTTTAATCCAGATCAGAATTATTCCATTTATTGCTATCCAGGATCAGGTAATCCATTTTACTTTTGTTGCGCTTTTTAAAAGCTTGCAAAAGGTATGGAATTAATAGAAACTACTTTTGACTGGTTCAACTCAGATGATTGTGCCAATGTAGTTTAGATAAAGTGATTAAAAAACCCTTAAAATTATATTATTGTTGTTTGATATTGACATCTGTTTTGTGGATTATTTGATGGTGCCAAAATCTCTTTTAATTTGAATAGGTATCCTAATTTCTACTTCTACTTCATTATTGTAACAGTTACATTAATCAAGAGTAAAATAAAAGATATAAATGAAAAAAATCAAAGTTATCCCAATCTTATAAAAGGGTTTGAACAACACATACTGATTGTTTGATCCAAACCAAAAAAAACATGATTGGATTTTGTGATCTAATCTGATTTCAGAATCCTTTTTTTCTTTTCTTTTGAGCTCATTATTTGATCCAATCCGATAAACGAAATCTGATCAGATTACTTTTGAACAACTGGGCCTAGGAGAAGGGTGGATTTTAGGAGCAAAAGAAATAAAACTTTTTAAAAAACATTTATGTTTTGCACTTGATTTGTTTAACCAGTACAATGACTTTGAACAGCAAAAATACAACAACCAAACTGCTTCAACATCCCATAAAACTTTGAATTGTGATATTCCCTCTAGTCTCTTATTCATCAAGACAAACATTCCATGAAACCCCACAATCATCTAAAAATACAATAAAAATGACAGAAATTATTAAATACATTTTTTATAAGTAATCAAATGAAAAACTACATAAATTATTAATAATTATAAATGATAACATCAAATGAAACAAAATAAAACAATTGTTGTTGCTTTTCTTCATTTTGTATGGTTGGTCTCTTGAAGCTGCACACAGTTTGCTACAGGAACAGATCCTCAGATTCTTCAGCTATCTATAAAGCCTTGAAGTAAAACGAATTATTTTGTCCTCATAAAAAAAGCCCGCATACAGCTCAATGTCAAACAAAACATTGCTAATTATGTGTTAATCATAATTAACACATAATGTGTTTATCATATGTTAATGCATATTGCATGTATATTTGTTTTCTATTATTTATTTGATGTGGGACAGATGGGGGATCTGACTGTTTAAAATATTTTTTAAATGGACGGCGATGTACGCATTCTTTTATTGTGCTGTTTTCTGTCTCTTCAAATCAAAACACAGTGACCAAAGCGCTGGCTATTCTACCGGTAGTTCTTCATAGTAGCTATGTAGTCTAATTTAAAGAACTGGTAATCCGGATTTGGTGTTCTGGAATAGTTTTTATTTAGTCAGAGTGATCCAATTAAATCAAAACCAGCCAAAAGTAAGATGGATTAGTTGATCCTAGGTTACATTTTTTTAACAAAAAACTAAAAGTAAAAATAAAATTTTAAAAGAGAACCTGTGGAGTTCATGCTGTTCACAGTAAAACAGAAAAGGACAACACAAATACTGAGACATTTTGAAACATGTTGATATTTCAACTTTTCACTCAAATTGTTATGCTGATAATTTAATTTGTAATTAATTAAATGGTATTATATTAGTATTTAATTACAAATATGTAAAATAGAATACTCTCAACTCAAACTTTGTAAACACACTGAAGGGTTTTTTTCTCGAACAGAAATGTGCAGAAGATGTGACAATCTCCGCTGAAGAGAGCCTCTGCACCAGCCGCAGATGACCCGAGGCATTTGAAACAACGCCTGGTAATTTGCTCTTTTAGAAAGTGAGTCGCAATGGGGATTTTCGACGGCGGCGAGGCTTCTTATACAGAGGTCAGCGAAGTGAAAACTTGCTGAAGGAGATTAAATCTGAATTTTAAGGCGAAATTGGGCCTTATTTAGCTATAAGCCATGCCCATTCTGGCGGGCGCGAAGTGTCTTGATTGGTTTGCGCATCCTAGCCGACTCGCCATAGGTTCGTGCAGTTGCCGCAGCACAACCAATGAGCGAGGTAAGGCACTCAGCTGTATTTCTGCTGTGCAGCTGCCCTGCGTTTTAAAAAATTGGGTTCAATAGTTTCGAGAAAATTAGTTTTCCCATAGCGTAAGCTACTTACGAGAGACCTCTCAAAAGGGAACTAATGTAGTTAACTAATGTTAACTAATGAAACCATATTGTAAAGTGTTACTGACATTTCTTTTTAAAAAATATTCATATTTTTAAATAATGTTTGCTAGTGTTATTAAAGTTTTTCTTTTGTTTTTAGTGGGTCTGTGGGTGGGCTGAGTTTGAGATGGAAGTCAACCCCAGATCACAGCAGCAGAAATAATTCAATAATCTTTTTTTCCTTCATGTTTTTATCTTAATGTATTTGTGTTGTAGCCTATTACTCTCTGTGTGCTGTGATGTTGAGTAGTAATCGAGAATCAATGTAGTCAGTGTGTGTAGTCGTGATGGTGACGTGAGCAGCGCACGCTGATGGGTGGGAGGATTTCAGGAAGAACGCTGAGTGCTACGTGTCCAGTTTATCCCAACTTCCACCAACTTCACTTTATTCTATTCTGTGTTAGTCCCTAAAGGGTCACTTTTTAGAAAGCTCTGACCAGCGTATTTGCGTTGTGACATCATGTCTGGGTTGAAAAAACAGGGAACGGTACGTTTGCTGAAGTTCAGCCTTTTTCTTTCTTTTGTTTATTTCTTGCTAAACCTTTAGAAGTTGCTTCGAGACGAGCTACGAAATTTCAACAGACTTATCAGAAGTCTTCTGTATAACTAGAACTAGTTTTGATTTAAAAAACTGTTTATTTTGACTTTAGGCTGTTACATTCATACAAAGTAAGAGTTGCTCGACTGATCCTTGTAACTTAGGGAACTTGGATAAATATGGAGTGACAGTCTGTCGCTTAACATTAATGTTTGCTTTCGGCAGAACGGATATTGAAAATATTTGGTGATGTGGCAGGATGTTATGATTCATCCTTTTCATCAACTTGTCTAGATTTGGCATTAGGCTTAAATTCATTTGAATGGCATGTTAAGGTTTTTTTTTTTTGTTAGGGGTCACGTCTTTTATACTAGAATGTCTGTCTTTGTTTTACATGACTGAACTATAATATGCATTCCACCATGCTGCATAAAGTGTTTTCTGGTTCTGCAATATAACTACACAAATCCCATGTAAGATTAATGTTATTTGTAACAGTTCCTATGAAGCCAGATTTTGCATACCGGTATCCTCAGTCAAAGGGACACTGTGTACCAATGGGAATTAACAAACCTCTGGGTTACTTGCATCAAGCTGGGATTTCCTGTGTATCCAAGGAGCCTGGGTAGAGAGAGAGAGAGAGAGAGAGAGAGAGAGAGAGAGATGGCTCTGATCCAACTGGCCAACTCTCCATGGTCCTGCATGAATGGCCCTTTTTGTTTCTTCATTTCTCTTTCTGAAGTCACTCCCTCCTTAGTCCTGAAGTTTAAAGTTAAGATTTAATAATAGAAGTTAAAATTAAAGGGACCGCTTGTTCAAAAATAAACTTTATTTCATCATGTACTTACCCTCATGTTGTTCCAAACTTGTATGTCTTTCTGCTGTGGAACATATAAGAAAATATTTATATTAAATAACAGTTTTGCTGACCATTGACTTCAATTGTATGGACAAAAAACATTGATACATTTCTCAAAATATTTTCTTTTAGGCATTAAGGTGAGTAAATTATGACAGATTTGTATTTTGGGTTTACTATCCCTACAAACACTTTTGTGAATCTGACCCATTTTCCTTATAGAAACACATTGTCATTATCAGTAAAGATGGAAATGTTGCTTTGGGCTCAGATTTCAAATTGTTCTCAATCTTTTCACATCATGTATATCGTGTATATCCACTTTAGGACATGCAGCGAGCAACCAATGTTGTTTATCAGGCTCACCATGTGAGTAGAAGCAAGCGTGGCCAAGTGGTTGGGACCAGAGCTGGATTTCGTGGATGTACTGTTTGGCTGACAGGTGGGAATTTCTCCTGTGAGACTTCCAGGAGAAAATTAGATGGATCGAATTAAAAGAATAGTTCACTCAAAAATGAAAATTCATCATTAACTCCCCCTCATGTTCAGATCTGTATGACTTTTTTGATGTTAGGTTGAATGATCTCAGTCTCTATTCACATAACATATTGCATACTTTTTTCCATACAATAGAAGTGTATTTATGTGAGTCGAGGGTAGCTTAGTTCTAATTTTTTTCGCTACAGGGCTGTCTGGTGCTGGAAAGACTACAATTGGATTTGCTTTGGAGGAATATCTTGTTTCCCATGCCATTCCTTGCTACTCGCTCGACGGTGACAATATTCGACATGGCTTGAATAAGAACTTGGGCTTCACAGCCACAGACAGAGAAGAGAACATTCGACGTATTGCTGAGGTCGCCAAACTGTTTGCGGATGCCGGACTGGTTTGCATAACTAGTTTCATTTCTCCATTTACAAAGGTTTGGTGATATTTAGTGATATCAGAAGTTCCCAAATTGTATGACATTTTTTAATAATTTCTGGACCAGGATGCATTAAGAGGATGATTTTATGTGTGCTCACAACAGGATCGAAACGATGCCAGGAAGATTCATGAGAATGCAGGTCTGCCATTCTTTGAGGTGTTTATAAATGCCTCACTGGAGGTGTGTGAGAGCAGAGATGTCAAAGGACTTTATAAAAAGGCCCGTGCTGGAGAGATTAAAGGTATTTTGTAGATTTCTTTCAGGAAAATAAATTACACAGTAATTTTCTTTGGACTTAAAGGGATAGTTCACCCAAAAATGTAAATGCTATCATCATTTACAAAGCTCAACTGTATGAATTTCTTTCTTCTGTTGAACACAAAAGAAGATATTTTGAAGAACGTCTGTAACTGAACAGTTGATGGGCCTCATTGACTTCCATAATATTTTTTTTTTATATACTATGGAAGTCAGTGGGGCCCATCAAATGTTTGGTTACCCATATTCTTCAACATATCATCTTTTGTATTCAGCAGAAGAATGAAACTCATACTGGTTTGGAACTACTTAAGGGTGAGTAAATGACAGAATTTAATTTTTGGGTGAACTATCCCTTTATTAATTCGGAGCAATCATTTGCCAATAATGTTATTAAATTGAGAGTATCTAGAAAATGTTCCAACTACATTTTGCTTCACGTAGGTTTTACAGGAATAGACTCTGACTATGAGAAACCTGAAGCCCCTGAGCTTGTGTTGAAGACTGGAGAGCTCACTGTCAATGACTGCATTCTTCAGCTAGTGGAACTCTTGAAGGAACAGGTGGGTCAGTCTTTAATTTCTGGTCATTAAATAGATGTGTTTTTGTCAGTTGTCCCTTTACTTTGTGCCAGCTGACAGACTGTCAGTATTCTCTTTGAGAGACGTTAAAATGCCACTGACCAGATGATTTGTTCTCACAGGATATTGTGCCCACTGGTGTGACAGAGGAAGTGAATGAGCTCTTTGTTCCTGAAAACAAGCTGGACCTGGTGCTGAGTGATGCCAATATACTCCCCACTGTAACCATCACGGAGGTAACGCAACCCTGCGTGAACACACACATACCCTTCTACTGCTGTGGAAATCAACTGCCGTGCTTGTTACACCACAGGCATTTCCTCACAGTTCAGTTAACATAGAGCTTTTCACTGTAACCTGGTGTTCGGAAACCCAAATCTTCTGCAGAATTTACGTTCTGCAAGAGCTACTGAAAGAACTACTGTAGAAAAAAATGTTGTTATTCATTGTTGTTATTTTGTGGCAAACTGTCTTTCTTGTCTTGAGATAAAACGAAAGTACTGTTTGTGTGTTTCTCGTTGGTCTTGTAGCTGGATTTGCAGTGGGTGCAGGTTCTGGCTGAGGGGTGGGCGACTCCACTGAGGGGATTCATGAGGGAGAGAGAATTCCTGCAAGTCTTGCACTTTGGAACTTTGCTTGATGGTAAAGACATTTTCAAACTGATTATCACCCTCAAAAATGTATAGTTTTATAGTGTCTCTACTGTTTTTTAAAGAGAATTTTAAATGTACATATTACATTTATATATATTTACGTGTGTGTTTGTGTGTGTGTGAATATGTACATTTATATAATACACACAAACACACACACATACTTACTTATACTTACTTTTAAGACATTTATAATATTACAAAATATTTCTATTTTAAATAAATTAGGGCTGTGCAACAATTGATCGCAATTAATCGCATCCAAAATAAAAGTTTGTGTTTACATAATGTGTGTACTGTGTAATTATTTTGTTTATATAAATACACACACATATGCATTTGTATATTTAAGAAATATATAAAAAATTTATGCTGTGTATATATATATATATATATATATATATATATATATATATATATATATATACATGATTTATATTATATATAAATATTTAATATATAAATAACACATTTTTATAAATATATACATGCATGTGTGTATATATATATAATTGCCTGTGTTTAACGTTTTGAAACATAAATGCATCACAGTGCAAAATGTTTTTTAGTGACAAATTTGTTTAGACTTTTGAGAATTTGGTTCAGATAATTTTATTTTGTGTTTTAGCAATTAGAAAAACTGTAATACTTCACAATATTACTGTTTTTGCTGTATTTTTGTTTAAATAAATAAATACAGCCTCAGTGACCATGAGGCTTCTTTCAAAAACAAAAAAATATTTCCCAAAGTTTATCCCAAACTTTTGAACTGTAGTTTATTTAATATTGAATATTAATTTAATAATAATATATATCTAATTAGTAATATTTAATAATTTACATTTACCTAATTATTCAGTTAGCATATTTAGGGAATGTAATAATATCCAACATAACATTAAATAATAATAATAAATATTTATATTATATAATTATATTAATAATCTTTTATGTTTAGGTGGGATCATCAACTTGTCTGTTCCCATTGTGCTGCCCGTATCCAAGGACGACAAGGAGAGGCTTGACGGTTACACTGCTTTTGCCCTGGAGTTCAAAGGTCAAAAAGTGGCAATCATGCGCAACCCTGAGTTTTATGAGCATCGTAAGGAAGAAAGATGTGCAAGGCAGTGGGGCACAACATGCCCGCAACATCCGTACATTAAGGTGAGAGGACACATCTCTGTGACATTGCTTTTAAAACAGTTGTATATTATACTTCCTAATACAGTCAGCCAATCAAATGAAACCATTTATGCTTTGTACAGATGGTAATGGAGAGTGGTGATTGGCTGGCTGGTGGAGACCTGGAGGTGTTTGAGAGACTTAGGTGGAATGACGGTCTTGACCAGTACCGTCTCACTCCACGGGAACTAAGACAGAAATTTAAAGAAATGAGAGCAGGTAAAAGCGAAACATGGTTGGTTCCTTCCCATAAGTATTTGCTAGTGTGACAAAACCCTCTGTAATGTGTCTTTTCCCCACAGATGCCATTTTTGCATTCCAGCTGCGTAATCCTGTGCACAACGGCCATGCACTCCTGATGCAGGACACTAAGCGCCGTCTGCTCGAGCGAGGCTACAAGAAGCCCGTGCTGCTTCTGCACCCTCTGGGTGGCTGGACAAAAGAGGATGACGTGCCGCTGGACTGGCGCATGAGACAGCATGCTGCTGTTCTAGAGGAAGGTGTCCTGGATCCAGAAAACACAATTGTGGCCATTTTCCCCTCACCCATGATGTATGCTGGGCCTACAGAGGTCAGACTCTTCCTGAGCATGTTACACTGAAACAAATAAGAGGCTGTTTAATAAGACCTTTTAAATCATTTAATTTGTGAGTCAAGTCAATTCTGCACAGGGCAAACATTCTGAATGTTCTTATAGGTTCAGTGGCATTGTCGGGCCAGGATGATCGCAGGGGCCAACTTTTACATTGTAGGGCGAGATCCAGCAGGTTTGCTCCACCCGGTGACAAGGAAGGACCTGTATGAGCCCACACATGGTGGAAAAGTGCTGACCATAGCACCAGGCCTCACCTCTCTTGAGATAATTCCCTTCAGAGTAGCTGCATACAACAGAGTTAAGAAGGCCATGGACTTCTATGACAAGGAAAGGTGCGTACATATTTCATTTCATATTATTATATTATATTATATATTATGGCTGTGAATAGTTTAAATTTGCCGTAATAAATATATTTATACATCGAACTCCCAAATTAATGTAAAATCAAGAATCATTATTTTAAATAATATTTAATGCACAGCTTTTTAACTTTAAATATATTGGTATTGAAAGCCATCATTTTTAAATTCTGTTCTGTTTGTAATTTTTTAACAATAATTACAGAACATGATCAATCATATAACAACTTTAATTTAACCTACAATGATATTTGGTTACACATTGTAATTATACATTAAGTACTGAGTAATATTAATTAACAACAATAACTTACTATAGGACAGTGTTTCCCAAACTTTTTTCAGTCGAGGCACCCTTTGAAAATTTTAAAAAATTTGTGGCACCCTACACTAGTGTTGTCACGATACTACTTTGATACTATACCTTGAAATGTATTGATTTTCAATACCACAGGGAATAACTGCCGTATATAGGCCTACTGCCATATAGATATTTTTTAATATTATCAATTTTTTTGTCCATCCATTTAAAGTCTAGGAAATCATTAATTTCTTCTGCAGAGATCACTTTACATGATGACATATTTAATTAAGGCTTTTATTCATAATTCAGTAAAACATTGCTCAATTACCATTGCAAATCTCACCTAAATGTTTGCTCACTCAGTGTAGGCCTATTTGTGTTTTTATATTGGGATAATTTTGTTATAATTGCACAAGATGCTTGTTTTTAATATATTTTATAATGTAATAATTTCACAGTTAATCTCCAAATTAATGTATAAACAACATAAAGACAGTATATTTTAAATAATTGTTTAATGGCATCTTTTTTATGAATGAAGCCCAGTATCACTGATACCAATACTGCTACTGATGTCAGGAAATACACAGAAATTGAATAAAGTTATCAAACACTTTACAGTCTTCACTGCATAAATGATAAATAAAATATAGATGAATCCTTATTAAAGCTACAAGCGTTCTTTAGTCAAGAGCAGTGAGTAATTTTCTCTTTTACCTGTTCTTTTATTCTGTTGTCACTGCTGCACTTGTTTATCTCACATGCGTCCCATCTTCTCACAACTCTAATTTAAGATTTTAACTAATTTAAGACTGCTCTCATGACGATACTCAACAAAACTGAAATTTTGGCATAACTGTGTGTTATTATTCGTTCAAGCACGAAAGAGAAGTCGATTCTGGCACGCGATGCGCGTCGTCCTGTGTCAGCAGGACATTCACAGACAGCGCGTTCTCTTTTGTCTTTTCGCGGTTGCATGGTTTAAAAGCATTTGCATGAATAAGAACTTGATTATATAATGTAAGGCTAGCCAAAGGATTAAAACATTAATCGCACGCGTTACCGTTGACAGCAGCACGGACATAACCGATGTGTTTGTGAATATGCGGCAAGACGGACGTTGTGACAATGTTTCGTGTGTATTTGACCGTAAGCGCAACAAGCCATGAAAAAGAGGCAGCTTTATGTGTGGACGCTGGGAATGAAGCACGAGAATGAAATCATGCGGAACCCCCGCAATTCAACGAACGCAGAAAACTTATGATTTGCATTTTTTATTATAAATTTGTGTGCATTATTTGTTGTTATTAGACGCTTCCGACGATGCGAGATTGATGATACATTAATTAATTTTTTTTTACACATTTTAGCAATTTAAAAATGTTTAATGGAGTTTTTACACGGCACCCCTGCTCTCGCCAGAAGGCACCCCAGGGTGCCGCGGCACCCCGTTTGGGAAACGCTGCTATAGGATTAGGATTAGGTTTTGGTTTATGCTTAGTTACATGTATTTATGCATAATATACTCTGGATGTATAACATAATATACTATTATAGCAAGTGCATGTAACATGTAGCAAAGACACAGTAAAGTTAAAGGTTACTCAATCATCACATAAACCCATTATAAAGACTGTCGCGTTTAGCTTTGTGTTTATTTAAAGTGACATCTAATGATATTCCTCTGTCATGTCGCTTGACTGCTCTGTTTCATTCATTTTGAACTTTATTTGTGCATTATTGTTCATCAGAATAAGTATCAAAATCACTACAATATCAATATTTATAGACATTTGTATATACAGCTGCAGCCCAAGTCAAAAGCTTTTCTTTTTTTCAGACATGGTGAATTTGAGTTCATCTCAGGGACCAAAATGAGGAGCCTTGCTCGCAGCGGAGAGAAACCCCCTGATGGTTTCATGGCCCCCAAAGCGTGGAAAGTCCTAGTTGAATACTATAGTTCTCTGCAGAAGGACCAGTAAACACAAGACATGCAGTTAAGTTTATAGAAAGGTGCATTATATACTACAATCCTACGTTGTAGTGAGATTTTTTTTAAAAATAAATACATGTTTATTAGACTCTTATGTACCACATTTTTAGATAAATGGTATCTATATTTATCCCTTGCAAATTTCTTTAAAATACAGTATATTTTGTTCCTGAGATCACTCGGTATAAAAGCATAGATGGATCAAACTATACAGCTTCTGGTGTTTCAAAAGTGTTATATACATAGTCTCATCAAAGTATGCCTGACAGTAATGGGACCAATATTTTGCCTACCTCAACTAGAATTTTATTCGGATATGTGCTTGTCTTGGCAGTATTTCCACCAGTGGAGAACGTCTTGTTCTCATTGTATACACAGATTCTTTTTTAATTCTATAACATTCTTTATAAGAATTTAAATGATTCAGTACTGGCAGTAGAGTATAACCACAGTATTGTCTTGCACTTCCATCTCTTTGTACTTCCATGTGCCTTAATGTAAAAGTGGCATTACTGTTATATTCCCAAATGAACAAGTTACTGTAAAGAGTGATGTATAAAGATTTGTGCTGAATGCATAAAACATGAAACTCTTGAGGAATCCAATGTGAAGGAACAAAAGCATATTTATTGTCTTGCCATTTTCTTAGTGGAACAACCTAAACATATTTATTGTCTTACAGGAAATGTATGGACTTCATTCTACTATATGTGCAAATTTGCGAGATTTACACCTTGCAATTTCTTACCATATTTGATACAATGTGCATCGGGCAGTAATTCAAATAAACGTAATTAAAAGAATACGATGGTCATCCAATTCTTGTACAGTGTAAACAAAATATTTTAAATATATTCTGACTTCTAAACACATTTAAATTTAATTTAGAGCAATGTACTATTGTGGATTAGGAAACTTAATAACTTAAAAATACCTTGTATACAGTACAATTGTTAATTGTTTTTCCAGCATTCTAAAATTGTGCATCAATCCATAATCGTTTCTCCAGAAGAAAATGGTTTCTTTCCACTTACTAAATTATCCGTTGCAGAAATAACAGCAGCAGTGGCTTGTCACTTGCCCTAAATATTTTTTGTAATATTAATGTTTCACAAATAAATATTTATACAACAGGCCATCGCACTCTCCAATCTGGGCTGAATTTAACACTTAAATATTTTATTCAATGTAAAAGGCCAACAAGTCGTGCGTTATAATTTAAATCATTCAATCACTGGGGCAAGACAAACTGATGAGAGATTGTTAAAATTGTTACTAAACACACTTTCTTCTTACAGATCAGCTAAATTGTTACATACCGCTGATGTAAAAAATAATTCTTGCAAGGGAAATGAGGTGCCTTATGCATAACTGGAAATAGTAACTACACTGTTGCCCATCTTCATAAAGAACAAACACCACCCAAACCTATGAAGACAAACATAATGGACCTCATTCTTGGAACACAAGCAGAACAAGTTTTATGTAAATCGTTCAATATTTCATAAACTGTCCTATTGACTCAAATGTGACCATTTACTAAATGTGACCAAGCAAGAGTGGTTTACTCAGAATTCAAACTTTTTCTTTTCTTTTCTCTTTATGTGTAAATAAGGCTCATTGATTGATTGGCAAAAACAGAATAAGAAATTACAGTGCAAAAAAAAAAGATGATTAGAGAAAAAAGCCTCCATTCCACCATTTATAAATCCTGAGTTCCCCCTTTTACAAAACATGACATGAAATGCCACAAAAAAAGAAAAACAGACCAAATTTAGTTTCATGTTCTTTTAAAACAGCAGCATCACATTCAGTCCAGTGGTGCGTGCATAAACGCCTCTTGCACTCCTGCAGATTTGGACTTCTTCATCTTCTCAATTGCCCTCTGCATGTCTTCCTGCCTGATTGGGCGGATGAAGTCTTCCACTGGACTGTCATGGGATGGAAAAAAATGAATAAGAGAGCACTGCAAATGCAAGTTCAGTCAGGACCACTTTGTCAAGTAAACAATTTATTACAATTATAGCATTGTTGGCAGTATGGTTCTGTTCTGGGCAAAACTCCCACGCCTGTCCATGCAGCTATGCCTGGTCAAACCCCCTCGGGTAGAGAACAGAACCAGTATATGCATACATGATTACAATTCTCAATTACATGAGCTATGGAAATACATGATAGAAAATGCTTGCAATGTTGGGGGGTTGGATGAGGGAGTTTGAATGCGAGCAGTGATGGTATGGAGGACATGCTGAAGGAATGGGAATTTAAATGGGCCGCTGTGATAATGTCGAAACTGGATTGGTACACGTCAGGAACAGCTGGCTATCAGCTGATGCGAGCTTGGCTGACGTGGCCTGCCTGAACTAGCAAGATGCTTGATTTTCAAATGGTTTTAAATGTAAACGATTGACTTTCTACATTATGTAAAGGTGACAAGCCTCAAACTTCAGATGAAGATAAAAAAAGAGCCTCTGTTATGTTCTGTGCTATTTTGGAGTCTGAGGTACATTGTACATGTAGCATCCGTCTACGTTATTCCGGATACGTTTGAAAACGGGGTTTCAAACGAGAAATAAATGCGTTTTCAAATTAAAATGTATTAATGTGGACAAGGCTTGAAGCTCTTTAAGTGTTTACCTTTCTTGGTGCACAAAGTCACGCACACAAAGCAGAGCAGCATCACGGCACATCTCTCTGAGGTCACTTCCTGAGAAGCCGTCAGTCTTTTTTGCAATTTCACCAAAGTCCACGGCAGACTCCACCTTCAGAAAATGAGAAAATATTCTTTCAGCATTTGCAACTTTCAATAGCAACAACATTCCAATTAATAAATACTTACATTCTCATTCTCCAGGATCAGTTTCAATATGTCTTTCCTCTGCTTTATATTCTAAATGCATACAAATAACAAATGATCATCTATAAGAATCACTACAGAGTTTAATGATTCAACAGTAAAACTGAACATTTCATTTAAACCATCAAACATATTTTTGAGCTAAAATCAGTGAACTTACCGGCTGATTGATGTGGAATCTTGTAGGCATCCTTCGGAGTATAGCAGAATCAAGATCTTGTGGCCGATTGGTGGCTCCCATTATTATGACCTTGGTAAAACACAGTCACAACACATAAGATAGAAAAGGAAACTGACTTGGATCTTTTGTCACTGATCAAACCAGTAAAACTCACAAAGATGCGGAATTGTACCTGGCAGTTGTAGTCAGTTTCCAGCCCGTCCCATAAGCTCATGAACTGAGCCTTCATCATGGCAGTGGCCTCATGATCTGAACTTGAGCGATTCCTCAAGAAGGAATCTAAGACATTAGGACAATATAATTTCTTTAAAAAAAATGACAAGTATACGGAATCTTCCACTTATTGCCATGTTACGTGAAAGTATTCCGTGAAATCTTCCACTTATTGCCATATTACGTGAAAGTAGCAAAATGAACCAAGTTAGGTTCAAAAGTAGACTTCTAGTGATTCTTAAATGTGCCATTAAACTAAAGAGATCTAGCTTTAAATTACTTTAAAGATTTAGCTTAAATTACTAACTACTGGAATGTCAATATTAGGAGTGGACAGGGCCGTGCACAGGGGGGTGGCCCGGTGGCTAGGGCCACTGCCCCTCTGCCCTCATCGACTGAGGTGCCCCTCTTCCCCATCCCCACCGCTCCGCTCAAAGCATTCCGCTGATTCCACTAATCCGCTCCAGGTTTTCCCGCTCGCTCCGCATCACTCTCTTGAAACTGAGAGAGTGAACACGACAGTTCATGATAGCTGTTGCATTAACAGGTAGGCTATGCAAGACAGTGGTTGAATCTGCGAAATTATTCATTTGGTATTTTTTGTTGTTGTATTTATGTCGGTAATGTTTTGCTCTTGGTATTCTACTAGTGCTAACAACTTGTACAACATATCCACGTTCTTAGAATTAGCTGCTTGTCTAATCAAATTATTGTAGGCTACACTCGATCAGATCTACTACAAATAACTACATTTTCTGTTGTTGGCACACTTTGTAGACAATTAAATGTCTATTACTTATTATTCCATTGAAGATGAGGCAGAGGCAGGTTCAGAGAGTGAGGGAGAGCCCATTGAGCATCAGCCAGATCAGACACTTACAAGTAAGTGTTGTTAAACTGGCTGACAGTAAATTATTATGAATATGCTAGAGTTTGATAACAAGAAAGATGGACATTACATTATTTGAATGGAAGAGTAATTATAATACAAGAACTTAAATTGAATTAGCACTAAGCCTAATAATTGTATTTAAAATATGATTGTAACAGGTTTGTTATTCATTCTCTATTTCAAAATGAAACTGCCTCAGAATCAACTCAACATAGTAAAAGTGGAGGTCTTGGAACTGAGACAGAGACATAAAAAGTTCAGAATGAGAAAGAAAGGTAATACAATGAGACAGAGAGGGAAGAGACAGACGCAGAACAGGAAGAAATGGAGAGTTGAGGCAGCCACAGCCATGTACACAAGGGAGAAAAGACGGAAGACTTTGAGTTTTTGCTTCAGTTACAAAATCCATCAGATCCTGCTCATGTAAAGAAATACAATATAACGTACAATGTGTAATTTGCGTTAACAAGCAACCACCCCCTTAGTGCCCCTTTTTTTGGTTTAGGCCACTGCCCCTCAAAATGTCTGTGCACGGCCCTGGGAGTGGATAAAGGAAATGCAAAGCATAAAAATCAACATAAGCATTTACCAATCTCATCGATGAAGATAACAGAGGGCTGTAGCTTGATGGCCAGAGAAAACACGGCTGCGGCTAGTTTCTGGGACTCTCCGTACCATTTGTCAGTGAGAGTGGAAGGCTGCAGGTTGATGAAGCGGAATCCAGCCTCTTTGGCGGTAGCTTTGGCTATAAGAGTTTTCCCACAGCCTGGAGGCCCATACAGCAATACACCTGAGAAGATGATAGGCAAACCACCTCAGAATAAAGTTTGGAATTGAGTTTAAAAGCACTTTAGAAACATTTTCATCCTAGTGCCTGCCTTTGGGAGGTTGAAGAAGTCTGGATCCTTCAAACAGATGTCTCTTCTGGATCGGAAGTATAACAGTGTCTTTCAGTTCAGTTATGACTTCATCCAGACCTGCAATGTCATGCCATGTAATCTGTGGACACACATGATTTGTGTAACAATGTAAACATGTGTTACAATGACTTGTGTAACTTGCATTCTCTTAAAAAAACAAAAGTAGACTGTTTAAAAGACAATAAACTACTGGTAAATAAAGTCAGATCAGATGGTGATGTCATGATTCCTCACCTGCATAGTCAACGGATCCACAAGATGAGCTGCAATACTCATCTCATATTCAGAAAGCTTCACATTCTGCACTCCAATCTGCCGCATGAGTTTCTCTGCCTGTGAGGGGGAAACAAAACTTCACATTATTAAACTCCAGCCTTTGGTGATGCTAAGGATTGTCAAAAGTTATAAACCTGCACTTAAATTATACTTAAAACTTGGAATCGCATCTAAACAGTTACACTACATTGCTTTTCCATGTCTGGAAATCACACAAGTTTATATTTCCCTGAAATTAAACTGCATACCTGTTTTTGTGCCTCAACTTTTTGTTTTCTTGTTGGATCAATAGCATCAACCATCCACTTTATTGTAAAATAAGTCACAGCACCAAATATTGTGAGGCGGAAGAGCAAACCAATGACCTCATTCCGGCCCAAAGGGCGAGTAATATTGTCAGTTGGAATCTCTTTTAATACCATCTTCTCACATTTACCTGCAAAAGAAATACATACAAATAGTATTATAGTATTATAGTCAATCTAAGGGGTTTTGAATAACTGATTTATTTTACTTGTTACTTATGAACTTTCATCTACAAAAACAAAACAAAAAAACACACACACAGGAAATGCTGTTCAGATGAAAATATGGGCCTGTCCCACCAATACTCATAAATGCAGTCTTGGCTACTTGAGAGCATGTACGCAACAGGAAAAAAATACTGCCCCAGTTCTGAAAAATGCCAAAACCCAGTGCAATTGACACATAAATAAACACTATCTCTAATACTGCATCAGAGAAGTATTGAAGGCTAAACGTATGCCATCATTCATCGCTTTAAGGAACTCGTGTGTTCTGAAATTGCGAGATGTCAACACTTTTTTAGTGGAAGTTAAACTAATTAGATATTACATATAATTTGTCAGTAAAGCAGTGCTTGCACATAATATTTTTGCAGAATGGCCTTTTATCACTTAATTAGAAACACCTCAATTAATTGTGTCTTCTGTTACATAGGGACTCCTAAACAAGACATTTAAAAGTGCAAAGTATTGAACATCTAAATGTGTAAATAAAGCATTGTAAAACACTACTTGAATCTTTACACAACTAAGATGTAATGTTGTCCCATCGTGAAATCAAAAAAGTTATACACCCAATTGCGGTCTTCACGCCCACTCAAACACTGAGGCCAAATACAGGAAACACATAATTTACGTAGGCAAGAGGCCAAGTGCAAAGACAGCAAGTGTGGGTATTAGGACACCCTGTGTGATGGCAGAGGCAAAAATGTCATCTCCGTGCTCAAAACATTCAATAAAGTGTTCACACCGTGGCACGCTATTGCGCTTAATTATCGCTTCACTATTTGAAAAAAAAAAAAAAAAAAAAGCCGCATGTTTTGAAATGGCACGAAGTTCTGTCCGGAGAATGTATTAAATGAACACAGATACACAGAACTGACGCATCCTATAGGCGAAGTAGGCACATTTCTGTCAAATCTCACTTGTTATAATAATCAGATGATGTGTCAGCGCAGTTTACTTTCAATTTCATTGAAGAGCTTATGTTACTGAAATGAGGATAATGACCTTCCTGCATCTCAAACAGATCACTTACCAGAAGCGTCTTTATTATTATATCTTGGAAATATAGTTTAAAAATGCAGCTTCCTTTGAATAAAATGATTCATTTACTTCCAGAAATCAGACTTTTTTTCTCTCTTTTTCTACCACATATTAGGCTACTATTCATCCACCTTCTTCTTCTTCTACGCCGTCTTCTTCCTCTTCTAAGTTTTAATGGCGGTTGGCAAAGCAGCTTAGGTGCATTACCGCCACCAACGGGATAGGAGTCTGGAGCGCCGTTAAACTTGCCTGGTAAAGTCACCATGAAATCAAAATGGTCAATTCTTGTTTTTTTAATGGAATATTGCAGTGTTTATTAAAAAAGGTTTATCCGTGCCCTCGAAATCTTTAATCAAAATAACTTGTTGAAATGAATTCCATTAGCCTAGGACTAGGTTTGCACCACCTCAGACATAGTTAGCTGCAGGGCCGGCCCGTGGCATAGGCAGAATAGGCAAATGCTAGGGGCGCCACTCAATAGGGGCGCCAAAATGAGTGAACGAGTGCATTTTTTTTTTACTAATACTATTTTAAAAACATCAGTTCAAAATGCTACATAATAAAGCAAAAAAAAAAACTGCACAAAAACTTAACTAAGTCCCCCGACTCCGGTCCGGCGCATCAATCTTCCCCCGCCCAGCGAGTGCTTGAAGTGCGTCAGAAACAGAGCACATGCGATCAGTTTACTGTTGGTAATTTGTAGTGATGTGACATTTGAACCGAGGCGTCGGAGCTTGTGTCGAGAAAAAATGGGCGTGCCAGATGAAGCCGCGATTCGAGGCTTGTGTTGTTAATGTGAAAATCACGTGACCAATGACAAACGAGGCCTCGGTTTGTGTGGATACCTCATCGGCTCGGTCTGAGTGTCGCTACGGATAAATCGGATTTGAAACTCGCGCTAGCTTGTGGGTGTTGTTAGGAGTAGTAGAAGCAGTTGTAGTAGTGTCAGAGAGTCAAAGAACTCTCATTGTTGTTGTTGTTATTGAGTCATATATGTGTTAGGGCTGTATATTATTACATTATATCAGGTTAGAATACGTATAGTATTATTATTAATTATAGTAGCTATATTATAGTCTTGTTATATTAATGAGATAAGATTATTTGGATTTTTGGATCTGGACTGCTTTTTGTTTTGGATCGCCCTTTTGGATTTGTTTGCTTTTTGTGACTCTTCCTTTTTCCTGGTAATGGAGCTAGCTAGAAAGAGGAGATCCTCCCCTGTCTGGGCTCAAAAGAAGCACCAGTATCCTCATTTATACCAACTGGCACTGGCATTTTTATGTTCCTCTGCATCCTCTGTTCCTTGTGAAAGGATATTTTCCAAGGCTGGAGAGGTTTTGTCCAAGAAGAGGAATCGTCTAAACCCCAACACACTTAAAAAAATTCTGTTTCTCAATAAAAATCTATAGTAATCCTTCCTTCACCCACCCCAAACTGCAGTGCTGCAGTTTGCTCCTCTAAATCCCCAGTCCCATAAGCACAACACTGCACTAAATCTAGTAACAGTTCACTGCACAAAACCCCCCAGAGACAATTCTTAACTTTTTCCCACCCCAGACTAGTCTGTTGCAGTTTACTTTATTACACTTCCTCCACCATAAGCACTGCACGCAACACAGTGTCACTTTTGTTGTTCACTATCCAAACAATTTATGAATAATTAATTAACTGTGTGTGTGACAGAGTTGTCTCTGCACAAGTAAATTCAGACAGAGAAAGATAGGCTACATATTTTATTTTATACCCAGGCAATGGACAAATGTCTGCTCAGGTCTTTTTATTATCCCAAATGAAAGGTTACAGACATTAACAGTGAGAAGTAAATAAATAAATAAATGAAACTAGTGGCTTTATATGGACATCATACGTCTGCTCAGGTCATTGGTCCAGAATAAATTAATTTGTCTGCTACTTCTTTGCACAGTCGCTAGGTGTCACTAGTGAGCAATGCTGAAAGAAGCTTCGAGTAATGAACCTTTGGGTGAAGCAATGGGCTGCGAAGTCTCAGTGGTTCAGGAAGCCTAATTTTGCCATCACTAGTAATTTGTTGTGTAGCGTCGCCGCTCGCTGCATCCAATGTAGACAGAATTGCTTTCGTTTGAGGGCACTTAACACACTCAAGCACCTCGTAGAAACGGGCCTGGCAGCTCGAGCCAGGTCTAGACAGGGTGAAAGTTACCTGATTGCGACGGATGGCCAAATTCACATGACATATTTTAAATTAGCATTATAGTCTGCAATAGATACAGTGCCAAATGGAAGAGAAGAGGATAAAAGGGGATAAAGACAGAGGTAATGTAATGAATGAACAGTTTATCTAATTGTATAGTAGTATATATAATTTAATGGCAGTTATTTTTACCTTAAACTTTATGCTAACAGTTGTTCTGAGTTCTCCAGAGGCCCCAGACAGTGTGATTTGTAACAATCACGTCAGTTTTTTTAGACGCATTCACTTTTATTAATTAATGTTTTACTCTACAGTTGTGCAGTTTTGAAGGGGATATATGGCATTTTTTAGATTTATTTGCCAAAATTATTAATGATATTTACATAGGCTACAGGTTTATTAAAAGTAGCAACGTTTTATGTAAAATTAACATTAAAGAAGACATTTCGCAGTTTCTTTCATGGTGAAAACAACTTGGCAGCTTTATTCATCCTTTTGGAAAAAGCATCCTCGTGGTAAAGGGACCAAGGATACACAGAAACTTTTGAGTTTTTTCCAATAGCCTATTGGACGACAAGACAACACACATACCTGAACGGGGGATGTGTGTTCATTGCATCCAGATAGACAAGCCCTGTGGGTCTAGGTGAGTGTATTTGTAATAGTTGGGGAACGTGGTCTGAGCTTATATAGATTTGAGAGTTTTATGGCCTTCTCCCCTTAAAGGCTGATTTATACTTCTGCGTCGGACCTACGCCGGAGCCTCTACGCCGTAGACTACGCATTGGTTTTAATTTATACTTCTGCGTCGTTGTCCGCGTTGACGCACGCAGAGGGAGCATGTGAAACCCGAGGAAGCGGTTTGAGCAGACCAATCACAGCGCTTACGTCCGCGTAGAATTGACGCATTGTTACATTTTTGGAGAGGTGCACGTCGGGGTACGCCGAAGGGTACGCGCGCTACACACAGCCTACGGCGTAGCTACGGCGTGAGTTCGACGCAGAAGTATTGGACTTAAGTGTCACCGGCCCACTGGTGGGCCCACAGCCATTACATATTTCAAACAATAATGTCCTACTAAACCTAAACTAATCTTGACAAACTATATATCATTTGAATGCTTACAAACTCTAGTTTTCATATTTGGTGATTTTCAAAATAAATTACAGAGGAGCCGTAATTTATCAATTTGCAGCAAGAATATTTTCATACTCCTAAGGCGTGTTCAGACCTTTATTTTGAAACAGAGATGAACATGAAAAATCAGGAAAGAATGGTAGAAACTTCAGTTTGAGTTCAAAAGATAACATACATTCAAGTTTTTTTAGGAAAAAAAAAAGGTCTGAAAATGTTTTAAATATACAGAAAAAAATAATAGATTCACCATTTGTCATGTGGCAGTGAACTAAAGCACAGACGTGTTCTTTTTATGCGTTTATTAGTGGTTGAATTCATATAAAAATCTGCCAAACTTCCCATACTACTTCTGAATAGGATGTCTACTTCATAAATTGTATAAAATTGTGACTCATACCACATATGGAAATGGAGGCACCGATTATATGGGTAGCCAGTATGGAGTCTGGTTGTCACCTAGTGGAAAAGGTTGGTACTGCGCCCAAACAAAATCCCCAGTTTAAAATATAGCAGTTTAAGAGTCCAACATGTTTTGAAAATATATAGTTTATGTAAAATATGAATATAAAAATATTTGGCTTTTTTTCTGTTTCACTTTCTTAATTTATTTCACTTTTACAAAAATCTGCCAAAACAAGACCACCTTCTTTAATACAAGACCAATCTTACGTCTATATTGCAAAGCATTCTTGACTTACAATCATTTAAGTTCGGAATGTGCCTTTTCATGTCTATTAAAAAAAAATAAAAAAAAATAATTGATTAATCTTATCTTATAATTTAATATTAAATTATCTAATTTATATTAAACAATTATTTTATCTTCATTACCTAGAGATATAATTATACAAAGTTCAAAAAGTAGTCAAAACATCTAACAGAACATAAGTTGTTTGTTTTTTACAACATTATGTGCTTTTTTTTAATTAACAAAATCTTCATCTTTATAACAGAAGATTGTCACGTAACGTTGTTGTAAAGGAATCACGAGGAGAAACAGGAATCAGGAATTTATTTAAACTAAACGTAGGAGTCACAACACACGTCATAACATAGACGAGAACGGACACAGGTGGTGCAGATGAACTAATGAAGGTTGATATGGAGACAGATGAGTGTCGGGAAAACTGAGGAACAGGACTAAACCAAAACACTAAAAAAGGGGAAAACACAGAGTCAAACTGTCACAAAGATAGCCTACAATACAACAATCTTCAAGAGACTGTACAATGTTCACATGTATAACGGATTGTCACCTTAAAAACAGTCCTTTGGTGGAACAAGCAATATATAAATATATAGTTAGCATGTTAATTTAATCTTTGTTTTATTATTTTATTAGTTCATTAACTAATTATTTAATTACTAACCCAGCTCTTTACATTAAATTAGTTGAGTTAATGTCAACTAGTTAAATGTAGCCTATTGATTAGAGTTGCCTCAGACTAAAGATTTTTCTAGTCAACTAGTAGCCTAATTTATTTAAGCAATTAGTCGACTAATCGCATGTTTATATGAATTTCTGCTTAAATTTCTGTGAATTGCCTGCAAAAATCGTGCCTTCTGTGTGAACGCAAACACATCCTGGGATCGATGCTGGGATGGGGACCTAGTAACATTGCCGGGATCAGTCCCGAACGCGCCCTGTGTGAACAAAAGCCAGGACCAATGCCGTAAAAGGGTATTTTGTTGCTCTTAGAAGAAAGTTTGTGTTCATCATCAACAAAGAAAGAACGAAAAGATGTCTGCAAAATAGAAGGAAGCAGAAACCAGGGAGCTCCTTAGGAATTGTATCATTATGCACATCCCTGCTTCCAATCCTCTAAGGTTTGTGCCCCATCGCTGGCTCTCTGGATATGATGTGAGCATTGCAACAAAGAGAATGTTGCCTGTGTATAAGGTCCTGTATTTTGGCTTCCTGAGCGCAGAGGACAAGGAGCTCTACAGGGACCCTCTAGTACAGTGCTTCAGACAGTGAGATGTCACAACAGAGGATCATGTCTCTGCATGAAGACCTTAACAACCCTGCACTAATATATCCACCCTTAAGCAAAGGCAGCTCAAGGGTGTTTATCCTTTTGATCTTTAATTTTAAAAAAAATCACAAAATTCTTACCCATTATTAAGGTAAAGCAATTGAAAGTTAATTCTTTTTCTCTAGTTCACATTGGCCACAATTATTGGCACCCAATTATTGCAATGTCCTTTCCCCAAGATAATAGCTCTGAGTATTCTTCTATAATGCCTGATGGGGTTGGAACACCTGACATGAGATCAGAGACTATTCCTTAATACAGAATCTCTCCAGATCCTTTAGATTCCCTGCTCCATGTTGGCGCTTCTTCTCTTCAGTTCAGCCCACTCATTTTCTGTAAGGTTCAGGTCAGGAAACTGGAACAGCCATGGCAGAAGCTTCATTTTTTGCTCAGTAACACAAATATTTGTGTTGATTTTGTGCAATCCCTGAGCTTTACTACAAATGCCGTGGCGAGGTTGAACTGGAAATGGCTACGGTGACGTTCTTTTCAACCTGTGGTCAAGTTGGACGACTGAACCCTATATTAGCATAACTGTGCACTTTGTCAATGAGGAGTTTTAACTGAAAAGCCGCAAACATCCTAATTCCCCGACAACCACACGAGAGAGGACATAACCTTAGGCTTGAGAGAGGCACTGGCTGCATGGGACCTCTGTGAGGAGCGTCAGGTCGCTATCACAACAGACAACTACACTAACGTTGTCAAAGCGGTGGAGCTTGATCAGTGGTCTAGGTTCCAGTGGGCATAGACTTCTTCTGGCCATCGGTAAGTTAAATTGATTTCATCTTTTGGCTGCAGCAAATATTTTATACTATTGTACTTTTAAGAGGACAGCAATTAACCATGGCGTTTTGGGGTAGTTGTACTGTCGATTTAAGAATAACAATTTTAAATACAGTGTAGAATTATGTGTGCCACAAAGCATATCAAGAGTGGCCTTTTTCATTTAGGGGTAATTATTAGCATGAAACATAATTACTACTATAATCTACTACTGCACTATCATTCATTAGGCTTAGAGTGGTAACATGATATGAATATTAACTGTGTTTGTTGTTATTTTGTATTACTTATTTAAGCTATTAGTATGGAACTGGGCATGTAATCAGAGTGTGAACATTAAATGCTTTGCAATGTCATTGTAGTAAGTAAATGTTTTGTCTTATTCACAGGAAATGCTCTGAAAGATAATGCACAATGCATCAACAGGGCTACTGGAATATTCAGGAAAATTGTGGGCCACGTCTCCCATAGGTGGACGAAGAGAGTGGATTCCACAAGTACCAGATGTGGGCCTGATCTGGGCCAACACTATGTTGCTGTATAGGCAACCTCCCAGAGCATGCCATGGTGACAGACTACTCAACACGAAGGGGTTCCACTCAGAAAATGATAGCAAGAGTCCTGGAGCAGAAAAATGCTTTGTCCAAGGTTCTCTCTGCAGACTGCTAAGTAGACACCTACTGCCCTCATGGCAAGACGTGGAGGTCCTGAAATCTGTGAACAAGGCACTCAGTCCAGCCCAGGACTTCACAGATAGCCTGTCAGGTGAACGCTATGTGAGCATATCTTGCGTGAAGCCTGCTCTGCATCTGTTGAACACCTCAGTTCTGGCTGAAGAGAAAGAGGACACTGGCCTGACCAAATCACTGAAATCATAAATTCTGAATATGAAATATGAATTCTCGCAGGACCTTCTAAACATGTCTACATTCCTAGACCCAAGGTTCCAAACACAATACTCTGCAGAAGAGACCCAGACCTTAAAGGAACGAGTTATCTCTGAGTTGATAGTGAGTGAAACCACAGTGTTTACTTAACTGGTAAGAATTCCATGTAACAGATTTCTAAAACATGTGCATTTTTTATTTGTTTCAGGAAATTCACCAGCAGCAGCCTGAAGCCAAAAGCACTGCAGCGATGGAGAAGGATAGCCTGGATGTGAAAAACCTGCTGATTCAGTTTAGAGAAACAGTGGCTGCTAAACTCAATGATTACATTTACATGCCATGTGTAGACCACGGAGAAGATCCACTGAAATGGTGGAAGTTTCACAAAATAAACTCCCCTAGGCCATGCAAACTAGCACAGAAATACAAACATACAAGCAACAAGCTCTGCATCAGAGAGAGCTTTTAGCACTAGTGGTAATATTGTTTCGAAGCATCGCTCCTGTCTGAAACCAGGCAAGTCGGATATGCTTGTTTTTTGGCAAAGAACCTCTCAAGTGATACAGTAAGTAGAACTTTTTAGAAAAAGGATATGGAAGTACCAGTTGTTGTTGTTTTTTAAATGACCAACAACAGTTGTAGTGGTTCGATTGAGTGAACCACACTTAATATCCGGTTTCCTTTTCAAAATAATTAATACAAAGTATGTTACATCCTGCTTAAATGTCCCTGTTTGTTTGGACAAAATGTTCAAAATATCTTATTTTCATGAACATACACATTTTCTTATTTGTTGTTCTAATTATTTTATTTAGCTATTGAGACAATAACAAATTTGCAGTAATGCAAAGAAATTATTTCATTTTGTAAAAATATTGTTTTAATTTGAAAACAATGAGAATCAAATGTGGGGCAGTTCCTCACTACCATCAGTTCTGGCAGCTACCGGGAAGAAGCAGCTTTTTTGGAGCAAAATGTCACTCCGTCAGTCAGAGTTGAGCAGCTAATTGCAGTGAACAGCAAAAGCAAAGCATAAAATTACTAACTACTGGAATGTCAATATTAGGGGTGGATGACGGAAATGCTAAGCATAAAAATCAACATAACCATTTACCAATCTCATCGATGAAGATAACATAGGGCTGTAGCTTGATGGCCAGAGATGGCCGGCTGCGGCTAGTTTCTGGGACTCTCCGTACTATTTGAGAGTGGAAGGCTGCAGGTTGATGAAGCGGAATCCAGCATCTTTGGCGTTAGCTTTGGCTATAAGAGTTTTCACACAGCCTGGAGGCCCATACAGCAACACACCTGAGAAGATGATAGGCAAACCACCTCAGAATAAAGTTTGGAGTTGAGCTTAGAAACACTTTATAGGAAAATGTTCACAGTTGTTAGCTTTTTGGATCCTTCAAACAGATGCTTCTTCTGGATCGGAAGTATAACAGTGTCCTTCAGTTCAGTTTTGACTTCATCCAGACCTGCAATGTCATGCCATGTAATCTGTGGACACACATTCTCTTAACAAGTCCAGTCAAGTCACCTTAATTTATTTAGGAAATTAAAGTAATAGAGATTGTTTTGGCTTTACAGCAGCTCTAGAATAAAGTTATTGTCTAGCTCAAGTTAGTTTTGATTGATTCACATCCGTCGCAACGATCATTAGTTATTAACTTAGGGGCCGCTAACACGACACCGTTCTGACAGAAAACCCTTAATGCGATCCGGCCACTCACCCGCACAAAACAGTGCCTGGTGGCTCGAGAACGCAAACCATGAAATAGGTTCCAAGGT
Organism: Siphateles boraxobius; assembly: GCF_051911475.1. Classification (NCBI taxonomy): domain Eukaryota; kingdom Metazoa; phylum Chordata; class Actinopteri; order Cypriniformes; family Leuciscidae; genus Siphateles; species Siphateles boraxobius. Next base: position 17,790,631 of record NW_027509097.1, read on the forward strand.
ACAAGCCTTGAAAAATTTCTTATACAGAATTTTTTATCGCTTTCGCATAGCCACGTGAACCGGAATTATCCCGGCAACGTTTTATCTGTACAGAGGCAAAGGGAAGGGAAGGAGGCCTTTACAGGGGAGAGACTAGTTGACACTTCAGGACTGCGTTGTCGTCGTGTCCAGGCACAGGTCCTTCATCAGATCCGGATACGGCCTGGATCCGGCTGACTGCGGTAAACCTCAGGATAAACAGAGAGACTAATATTAGAGTAGACGCCATCCTTCTTATAATGTAACAAGTTTAGGATTTATGGGAAGTGTTCCCGGTTCCGGCTGACCTAATATATGCAGCCTAACATTGAATTATAGAAGTCTACAAACGTGTCGGAATCGGATAAAAAAAAGTCTAATGTTGCGAATCAGATAAATTGATAAACTCGTTATGAATCCGAAATACTTCGTGACGAAGTCCGAAATAAAACAAGGATCTGTATAGGAGATGCCTTTGAAAGATGGAGACGGCTGAAAACGGAGAAGAATTTCTGGACAGGTGAGATTCATCTATGTTTGGCTGACTTGTACTTGATGTAAATGGACATTTCAAATATTCATGATAGTCGAACAAAGTTATGCATGTTCGTACAAAGTAACATTACGTTAGCTCATATGGAGGAGGTGGGTCATCGAATTGGAAGCAATATAGGCGCAATTCCACGGTAAAATAACTTTTTCTAACGTCCATAACACCAATGAAAAGCACATTGTAGCCTATGATGTGAATAATGTGTCCCACTTGGAACATTTTGTAACCTACTTGTTTATCATGTAAGTTCTACAGCCAAAAATAATAGAATGACATGTAATCTTTCACATCACATATTTTAGCGTTATGGACGTGTACTGCAGAGTAAGTTAAAAAATACAGCTGGTCGCTTTCACTTATAGTGTCAGCTAAATGAATAGCTGTATCTTTGATATCGATTACACACAGTGACCGAGGCTTGTGCTTGTACTTACGTTAATGACAGATACCTACCGTTAGTATACTAACAGCTACTGTTCTAACAATGTAATGTCACATACGAGCGTACATCTTTACTATTATATTTGGCTAATCGCCATTAGTAAATTTTTGCGATGTATAATTACTTTGCAAAACATCTCTCATTTGAAGCATAAACATAATTAACAGAAAAAAAACTTAGCCTTAAGTATGACTGTAAAAAATACAAGTCTTTAAAACTTGTATTATATGTAATAAACATGTGGCAAATAATGGAATGATATGACAAGGAAAATAATCAAATAAAAAGGGGCTACATTTGAGGATCCCAACACTTTGAGTAATTAGTTAAAAAAAAAATCTGAATCATTACTGGATAATGATTTTTAAAGATCATTTTATAGTTATTGTATTCATTTAGCACAATTTATACCTAATGGTATATTTCAGAACTTTGCAGGACAACACATATTTGTATTTAACCTTAGAAGTTCTTGTACAAACTGACAGAACTCACCAAACCCTTCCTTGGTATAATATTTGGAGTCTTAGACCCTCATCTAAACAGATAAATTACATTGCTTTTCTATGCCTGGAAATCAAAAAAAGAAATTAAACTGCATACCTGTTTTTGTGCCTCAACTTTATTATTTTTTTCTTGTTGGATCAATAGCATCAACCATCCATTTTATTGTAAAATAAGTCAGTGATATTGAGAGGGTGAGTGATATTGTCTGTTGAAATCTTTTAATAACATCTTTTCACAATTACCTGCAAAAGAAAAGCAAAATTATCATTATTAATAAAAAGCTATACAGTATGTGGTTAGGAAAAAAAAAACTTTAACAGAAACTTTATATACAGAGCCAGTTTTGCCTCACTTTTTTATTTTGCAAACAAAAATACCCTTGTAGTGAGTTCCAGTTTTTTTTATATTTATAGGAAATAAACATTAGTTAAGGAATCATCATGCAAGCAGCTGTCCTCTCACCCCAAACAGGAAAAACCTGTTGTCAATCCAAACTGAGCAAAGATAACATTTCCATAATGCCGCTTTTAATATAAAGGAAATGTTAATGTAATTTTCCACCGAAGTAGAGAAGTGTGTGCAAGAGCATGAACTATAGCCTTTAACTGTGATGACTTGATAAAAAGTCTACATGATGAAGTCCCTTTTCAAGGCGTCAATTCACTAGGCGGCCATCTTGGCACTTATAGTTATTTAGTTTACTACTTTAGTATTTTCAGTAATGCTACTTGAATGGGAAAATGTCGTTCTCAAAAAAAAAAAAAACTTTCAAATCAGCAGTACAATCCCGCTTTAATTGTTTCATAAACATTGTTTATCATACTCACTAAAAATCATTCTGTCATGCAAAATATAGAACAGTTTTTATACAGGCCATAAGGCTACTGAACAGTCACTAGGGCTGTGTCCCAATGTGAAGGCTGCATCCTCCGAAGGACGTATTTGAAGGCCGATTGGCCGCATTTGAAGGCCGATTGCGTCACAGCTGCGCGACAAAGGCTATCCCAATTCAAAGGCTGCAGCTTGGAAGGCCGCGGGTGCTTCTCAATATCCCTCCTCATCTGCTCTCTCCTCCGTCCTCCATCCTATGACCCTGAAACCGATCGAGCTCAGCCATCATGTAGGACATCTCAATTCTCTAATTGCACCACGAGGAGTCGAGGAACGAGGAGTGAGGATGCTTCCAGAGGAGTCATAAGCGAGGGTACACAGGTGTATCCTATGCGGAAGTGTTTTATCGACTAAACGTGACGCACATATCAATTCTCCTCCCCCTTCACATCGATCACAATCATTTTAATTTATACTTTATACTTTATTTTATATAATCCACACATCTCACATATTTCAACAGGGTATCTTGCTTTATTATTATTTATTATGAATTTCTTAAGTATCCAAACTTCAACAACAGAAGGGCATATCCTTTGAGCGCTGCTGATGACGCTGTTAAGTGACGCTCGAGTGATCAAGTATTCCAATGTAGACTTCAAATTTCCAACTTAACGGAACGTTAGTCCCGATGTTGCAAGGTTGGTTTTCTGCCTGGGAACGCTTGGGGGAGTGGGGAAAGTCAACATTCTCACCAGAACAGGTTATTTAACCCTCCAAATGATTTATAAACGGTTTTATTAAGTTGAAATAGTTGCCAAGTTCCCCTTTAATTTATCAATCTGAGACTTTTACTGTTATGCACTGTTATAATAGTGTTGCCACTGTTCATCTTCAAGTTTACTCATGTTTACTTCCTGTGCTTTTCAATACTTGCCACATAAGGAGTTTCTCAATGATTTTGTCCCTGCACTGTTCTTGTTAACAGAGTGTGGCGGGTTGAATGAGGACACAGACCAAACTAATACAGTGCACACATCCCCGGAGGGTATTTACTGAACAAAAGAAAGTCTTAAGGTGGGAAGTACTGTGCTCAAGGGTTGATGAGGTGATGAAGGTGAAAAAAAGGTCTGTGGCTTTCCAGTGTTAGAAGGCCAGTCAAGTGAAGTCACCTTTATTTATATAGCACTTTTAACAAGATTGTTTCAAAGCAGCTTTACAGTGATAATAGGAAATTAAAGTAACAGAGATTATTTTGGCTTTACAGCAGCTCTAGAATAAAGTTATTGTCCAGCTAAAGTTAGTTTTGATTCACTTCCGTTGCAAAGATCATTAGTTATTAACTTTGGGGCCGCTTACACGACACTGTTTTAACTGAAAACAGAAAACTTTTAATGTGTTCTGGCCGTTCATTTGCACAACAACGGTGTTTGGTGACTCGAGAACACAAATTTTGAAATATTTTCCAAGGTGCAAGTTTTGAAATATTTTGAAAAACGTTATCATCTCCGTGTAAAATTTAAAAAAGTGAATCTATGAAAACGGTGATGGCGTGCACATGCATATGTGTTTAGTCTAGGTATGAGCATTTGAATATATATGTGCGCAGGCGCGTAGTCTTTATTTACACATTAACCTCACCAAATTACTTGTGTGGCCTGCATAATACAGATTTATTTAAATTTTATTGTTTTACTTCCAGTAAAAGGCCAGTGCTGATCGGTTAATCCTCACTTGAGACAAAGATAACACACTATTAGCATTTCCTGCAGTGGAGAACTAGCTCAACCTTTCCTTCTCTTGTTCTGCTTATATTCTCTCTTATTAATGAAGCACAGGTGTGGCCGATCAGCACTTGTTCCTGGCTGCTGATTGAATGATGAGAAGTTATTACAGGGCCATGCTGAAGTGCACTCTGGACACTCATTTCCATTTGCTGCCCCGGTCCGATGTTGCACCTTAAAATGGAAATCTTGGAGGGCGAGGAACCAACAAGTCACCCTGACATTCGTATCATTTGCCCGGGCAATCCACTGCAATGGAGAATGGCCAGTCACCAGGACTCCAGGAAGAATGCGCAGCTCAGGAATGAACTCTGTGGCCTTGACAGAGATAGCGGGCAGCTCTGGGACAAACAGGCTTGGGAGCACCACAGTCAGGTCCTCCGGGACCACCAGACTTGGGACCACCGAAGTTGGGTTCTCCCTGACCACCGGACTATGGAGCTCTGGGACCATCAGACTTGGTGTGACGGAAGAAGACTTCCTTCTCTTTCTTGATTGAGGCAATGCATGAGGAACCGCCTCTGGGGAAGCTGCAGCATCTTTAGCCACCTCTAGGGGGCTGCAGAAATCACAGGCACCTCAGGAGAGACTGCAGTGGTCACAGCCGTCACTGGAAAGGCTGCAGTGGGCTCAGCCACTCTGGGCAGATGGCAGATGAGGAGGACCCATTCTTCCTCCTTCTCGTAGTGGTCGTCGGAGGACCGGGGACTTGGCAGTCAGCAGGCAGAAGGGGGAGCCCCAAGGGGAGGAAGGCCACCTTCTTCACCACTGTGGTAGACATATCCCACAATCTGCCATAAGGAAAAAATCCCCTGCATTCCCATCTCCCAGGCGCTGACAGGCTCAGTTAGGCCGCTATTAAAAATGTCTTTAAGCGATGTGTTAATTTTGAGCCCCTCCGCAGCAATGACAAACTGGCGGGCAAACTCCTTTACTGTAGATGCCCCTTGGTGAAGAAAAAGGAGCTTGCCATAATGCTCCATTGACTGACGAGCGGAGGGGCCAGGGCTGGGAGATGGGAAGATGCCCATTCTCTGCTGAGTCCTCTTCTGGCCAAATCGTTCTGTCAAATTTGGTGTTGAGGGATGAAGCGAAGACTCAGTAATGCAGAAGTAATGGGCTTTTATTAGTTATAAAATAAAACAAAAAACAAACTAAAACTACTCAGTGGGGCAAAACATGACTGGCAACTGCATAAAGGCAAACCAGGAACAAGCAGGGCAAGATATGAGAGGTATATTCGATGACAATCTGACACAGGACTTTGAACACAAGGAGAATAAATAGGGGGCAAACAAGGCAAGTAATTAGGGAGGACATGTGGGGCAAATTAACCAGTAATCAGGTAACAAGACGGGTGGGGTTAGACAATAGACAGAGGAGCACATGGCACAAGGAAACACAGTTCTGTCATGACAACTCGGATTGATTGGCATGATAATGGGCATGACAATGTTATATGTTTGGTCTTGGCGGAATATATGTGCTATGCTGCTGCTGCTGCTGCTTTCATTGCTGACGCTGCTGTAGGTTATTGCTGCTAGTGTGGCAGAGCAAGTACGGGACTTGCTTCTGCCAATACATACACGACACACTGCTGTAAGCAAGTAAGACATGCTGCTGCTGTACAATATAGCGTACATGAATTTCCCGTAGCAGATCTATACAGGTGGAGCTGGGGAAGGTGGAGGGTTTCTGAAAGTGCGCTGCACTGCTAAGGCAAATGCTGCCTAAGTATTTGAAGGTTGAGCAGCGTGCTCATTGTCTTCTGATACGTCAAGTCAAGTCACCTTTATTTATAAAGCGCTTTTTACAATACAGATTGTTTCAAAGCAGCTTTACAGAGATAACAGGAAAGTAATGATGTGATAGTATTGTTAAATACAGAATTAAATGACAGAATGGAGAAAAAACCTTGGGAGAACCCAGGCTCAGTCAGGGGGCCAGTCCTCCTTTTGGCCAATGAACGAACAGTGTACGATTATGATTTAGGCAGCATTATAGGTCAGAAGTCAGATGGGATCAGAACTTTCACAATAATTATCCAGTTTATTCTGGTTGGGGGTCGGAGTCATCACGCCGGTATGGAGACAAGTTTGTTGAGGTGTCCATGAGGCCTTCACCGTGTTGATGAGGCTGGCACTTCAGCGATGCATTGTCATCATGTCCATGCGATGGTCCTTCATCAAATCTGGATATGGCCTGGATCCGGTGGTTTATGGTAAACCTCGGGATAAACAGAGAGACTAATATTAGCGTAGACGCCATCCTTCTTATGATGTACAAAGTACATTAGGATTTATGGGAAGTATTCCCGGTTCCGGCTGATCAAAACTATGCAACCTAACATTGAATTATAGAAGTCTATAATGTGTTATGTGTATGCTAAGCCAAAGACATATGTTTTTAGTCTATATTTGAACTGACAGACTGTGTCTGCTTCCTGGACCATGTTAGGAAGATTGTTCCAAAGTTTTGGTGCTAAATAGGAAAAGGATCTACCGCCAGCAGTCGATTTAGATATTCTAGGTATTATCAATTGGCCAGAATTTTGAGATCACAATAGACTTGAAGGATTATAATGCGTTAAGATCTCGCTCGAGTACAGGGGAGCTAAACCATTTAGTGCTTTGTAAGTAATCAGCAATATTTTAAAATGTATACGATGTTTAATAGGGAGCCAATGCAGTGTTGACAGAACAGGGCTAATATGGTCATACTTCCTGGTTCTGGTAAGAACTCTAGCGGCTGCATTTTGGACCAACTGTAGTTTATGTATTAAACGTGCAGGGCAACCACCCAGTAGAGCATTACAACAATCTAGCCTTGATGTCATGAACGCATGAACCAATTGTTCTGCATTTTTCATTGAGAGCATATGATGTAATTTTGATATATTTTTAAGATGAAAAAATGCAAATTTACAGATACTAAACACGTGACTTTCAAATGAAAGATTGGTATCAAAGAGCACACCCATGTTCCTAACCGACGACAAAAACTTGACAGAGCAGCCATCAAGGGTTAGACAGTATTCTAAGTAATTACGTGTGGAAGTTTTTTGTCCAATAATTAGATTGTCTGTTTTTTTCAGAATTAAGTAGTAGGATATTACTAGTCATCCAGTATTTTATATCAGCTATGCATTACGTTAATTTTGTGGATTGGTAAGTTTTGTCAGGGCGTGAAGAAATATAGAGCTGAGTATCATCAGCATAACAGTGAAAATGAATGCCATGCTTCCTAATGATATCTCCTAAGGGTAGCATGTACAGAGTGAACAGCAACAGTCCTAGTACTGAACCTTGTGGTACACCATACTGAACTTTTGACCGATAAGACATCTCTTCATTTATTGCTAAAAACTGATAACGGTCAGATAAGTATGATTTAAACCATGCTAGTGCAATTCCACTACTGCCAACATAATTTTCTAATCTATTTAAAAGAATGTTGTGGTTGATAGTGTCAAATGCAGCACTAAGATTGAGTAGCACTAATAGAGAGATACAACCACGATCGGATGATAAGAGCAAATCATTTGTGACTCTAATGAGAGCGATCTCAGTACAATGATACGGTCTAAATCCTGATTGAAAATTCTCACAGATACCATTTCTTTCTAAAAAAGAACATAGTTGTGAAGATACTGCCTTTTCTAGTATCTTTGACAGAAAAGGTAGATTTGAGATTGGCCTGTAATTGACTAATTCTGTAGGATCAAGTTGCGTTTTTTTAACAAGCGGTTTAATCGTAGCCAGCTTAAAGGTTTTTGATACGTATCCTAATGACAAAGTTGAATTAATGATATTAAGAAGAGGATCTATGACCTCAGGAAGCATCTCTTTCAATAGTTTAGTCAGTATAGGGTCTAACATACATGTTGTCGATTTAGATAATTTAATGAATTTATAAAATTCACCCTCTCCTATAGCAATGAAAGAATCAAATTTTTCGTCAGTGAGACTACACTGCACTGTCTGATGCGATACTGTAGACAGTTGCATAGTTATAATTTTCTCCCTGATATTATCAATCTTGCAAGTAAAAAGTTCATAAAGTCATTACTGCTGTGTTGCTTGGAAACATCTGGGCTTGAAGCTTTATATATTGTTTATCAGCTTTAAGATATCGTGAAGATATTTAATAAAATTTTCTAAATTTACTAAAATGGAGGCCGATATATTGTGCATCCCTAATTAAAATGAAATATGAAATGGTGTATTGATTAATGCGGCATGGCGCTAAAACTCAAAATTACTTACCTCAAGCTCCATTTGCAAAATTGGCATGCCAAGTCGGCCTCTTTTCCCTAGCCATGACCGTGTCAATATTCAATATTTCTCCCTTTTTTTCAGCACACATAAATACCACAATTGCCAAAGTGCAATTCATCTTGCTCTATAGACCCCTTTTCAGTTGTAAACATGATGATGTTTTTATGTGGGCGGAGCTTAGGTGGAGGCAGAACGATCCCTCTGGCGCTTCACTTACGCTAGTTTGCAAGTTTTGTTAGCTTGTTTTTTAACAATGACTGGAGAAAATCTGATTTTATCTTAATGTGCAAGGTCATTCACTGTCCAGGACCGCGATTGTTGTTTGCAAAATTTAATTTTAACGGACGGAACCAGATTGGCCGAGCCATACACGCTCAGTCAATGGATGGACGATCTGACAGTATTAACGTTACCTCGGTTGAGTGGCCTGCCTTCTACACCTACCTACCTGATAGAAAAACCGAGCATAAAGACAAACTGAGGGCATATAAATCTTTAGATGCCTATAACTATGTGATGAATGGTCATGACTTGTGGCAATGTTACATTGCGCGGTCCTGACCAGCGCCAAGGCCAGAAGACGATAATGTAAAGTGACATTACAGTGCAATTTTAATGATGTGAATATTTTCTAGAAATAAAAATATTTTTTATGTATTAACATTATATTAATTAACTATGTATTTGATTATTCTTTCTTACCAGGTTCTTCAAAAAGTCTATCACAATCAGTCACAACAATGTATACAATCATAGATCATTCACAAATAATCACAATAATTTAGAAAACATTATGCGATGACATTTCAAATTGGATCCTGTAGGTGATTCTTGCACCCAGAAACACATGGGTGCAAGAATGTTGTGACATTTAATAAAAATAATAATAATTTAAAATCCTTATTATATAGCTGAATCTGTGCTGGTTTGTATTGGCCGCCTCCAGTTTTCACTTTGTTTTGCCTCCAGCTAACGCGGTGACGTAATTGTGCCATTGACGCAAAAGGGTTCTATTCGTTCGGGTCACATGACGTCACTGTAGCTTTGCGCCGCTATCTTGACGACCAACGGTCTCAGTAATGCCTGCAATATGTTGTGCAGTTGGCTGCAACAACAGCCGAAAGAGGAACCCCGTACTGGTATTTTATTCTATACCAATAGAAAATGATAGAAGAAATGTCTCATATTGTATCATGTCTCATATTTCTGTGCGCACACACCCGACCCGAAGCGTGCAGCCATAGACCCCTATACAGTGCGCGAGTAATGAATTGAGCTCTGTTTCGTGTCTGAATGGACAAATACACACAACATTATGGTTAAATGTCTGTTTTGGAGGGTATTCACGTAAAATATGTCGGTTATGTCTTAAACAGGGTTGTCATCCAGTCTCTTTGGTAGAGAGAGAGAGAGACGAGGAAAACAAACAAGCATGCAAATGGAAATTATCGGGGCCGGAAAAATTATTGAGCTCATTTTTTTTATCGTTCAATTAATTGATTTATTGACTATCGCGACAGGCCTAATCCAGATTAATGACAGCTAGCCGTGAGCCGTGACTAACAGCTGGCAAGCTACCAGCTGTTAGCCACTTAGCTAGCTAACAACTCACTACCTAGTCAGAGCAAACTACCGCCAAAATCATACATTTTAATTTTTTTTTATAATACCTACATTCCCCATGATTAGATATAAATCCTTGGTGGCCAGGTGCCGCACTTTTGTTACCCATTCAGCAACAGCATATTGATACGCGTATGTACTCTTGAAAGCCATCAAGCGATCCCCACTGTATGGGGAGGGTTTATGTACAAGATAAATATATATATCATGGAAGGCAAATTGGGGCAAGTCTGGGGCAGATAATAAAGGACAAAAGAAAACAGGGGGTAACAAATAAGGATCGGAGCCTAAAATTAAAATTTTATCCATGTATCTCTGTCTTTCTCTCTCATTCAAATGGGCAGTTTGGGCGGCCATACTGGGCGAGATCGGTCGTCAATATGGCGGCGTTCTATTTCTAGTGACGTAGGTGGCATCTATGAATAGAGTTGTGCAGGTACAATGTCTCTTTGTAGGCTAACCGACAGTTAAGATCACACTGGTTCCCTCGACAAAAACCCAATAGGATACTTCAAAAAAAAAAAAAAAGCTCTGTGATCAGCAAAAGTTTATGATACTTACACACATTTTGTCCATCAAGATCATTTTCACAGATGAACAGAACTTTTATGAATCTTGATGCCAAAATGCTGTTGCCAGACGTAAAAAGCTAAAGGTAGGCTATAAAACGAAGCACACCACAGTCCCACGACTTCAACGTCACCACCACTTGGTGCGTTCGTGTCCTCCTGGGAAGTTCGTACGTACGAGGTGGGATGTCGTGTTTACGACGTGAGGTGTGTTTGGTCAGAGCAAGATGGCGGTGTACCTTCTTTTAATTAATTACACGAAAATACAGCAAGGTTTGTTAACTCTGCTGATAGGAAATGAAGAACAAAGAATGCGCATCAGGTGTGTTTTTCTTTTTATGTTTTTAATAAACTTATGAAGCCAATGTTTAAACTGTTAGCATGTTTTGTTGTAATTCATTAACTTGCTGCTTGTAATAAGATTAAAGATGATCATGATAAATAACAGTTTCTAGGACGAGTAAACATTGAAATTCAATTATAATTTACGTCAACTAACGTTACAGACGTTGCATCCATTGATTCCGCCATGTTTCTCACTGACACGCCCCCAACTCGTACAGATCGGGGCTTAAAGAAAATCCCCAGCTCCCCACTGGTATTTACGACATTGTGTTGGCGTTCAAGTGCATTCAACTCGTAATTACGATATATACGAGATGACTTGAACGCACCTTCCGACAACTCACCTTTGAGCCAGGCACCAAACCCCTAATCACTCCCTGGGCACCACAGCAAAATGGCAGCCCACTGCTCCGGGTGTGTCACGGTTTGCTGTGTGTGTGTGTGTGTTCACTAGCCTACTCACTAATGTGTGCGCACTAACTTGTTCCACTAGACTGGTGGATGTGCTATAGGGTTGTCACTTAGCCTGGTTAAAACCAGACCCTTCTCAATCGTAACTGAGTTAGTGTCTGGGGAAGGTTAATTGACAACTTCCAAAGGGGCGTCACCAACGGACGTCGTTTAAATGCCTCTGGGCGCAATTGGATAGACCTTAAAACCAATCCGATCAATTGTCATCTTGTAAAGTCCGCCTCAACGTTTGAGATTGGTGCCTCGATTTGGAAAGATTGGAAATGAGCTTGAATGGGCTCTTCGCCAGACTTACTTGCAGAGCAAATCTAAATTTGCCGGAAGTTCTTCTGGGTTTTCCAGGCTAGTTGTCACTTGTATTTGTGTTCTGTGTTTTGGCTGATTTCTTTTTTTTTTATTTGACAAATTTCCCCATTCATCCTATTTAAAAAAATATTTGTATTTATATAAATGTAAAATATAGGCTACCTTAAATCCCCCAACACTGCACAAATGTAGAGTAAAAACACTAATAAAGTGAATGATATTACATTTGTTTAAAAATAAAAGAGATTATTATGTTACAAAATAACATTGTGGGGTTTCGGAAGAACAGCCTGAGAGGGACTTTCCCCCTCAAGCTAACAACTAGATAGCATTACAATTCCTTTTTTTGTCTGTAGAACTAGCAAATATCAACCAACATCAAGTTTCATGCCATTTATATGAAGGGAAACCATCTTTTCATTTCAGAAAACGTCATTTGGGGTCAAAAACACTGATAAGATGTTTATTTAATAAAAACACATTTATTTAATGGTGTTGTGTTATAGGCTATTTCTTATGCAATAACATTGTGAACTTTTATAAATATACGAATTATTTTTAGTATAACTTATTTTCTCTTCAGTAACCTACGTTGGAAGAATGGTTAAGTAGCCTAAATTACATAAAATGTGGGTGCATATGAGGATGATATTCATTGACAGGCAAAGTCCGGTTTTACGGTGACATGATGCACAAAACAGTAGCTAGGTTACAAACGTTCAAGATACATAACCATCGTCACTCTGCGCACCAACACAGAGGGAGAATAAATAAAACATAGTCTAAATAAATCAGAAACAGCACCAAAATGGCTACTATACAAATATAAACCCAAAATATGAGAATAAATTTGACAGTTTTGTTGCTGTTATTGTAAGAAGAGAATGTTAATATACCGCAACATCTTTAAAAAAAAGGGGGAAAAGTGGTTTTCATACATTGTAAGATTCACTACATCCATAGGCCTATAAAATACGAGAGCAAATTAATTATTTAAAATAACTGATCTCTTTTTATTTTTATTAAAAAATGGGAAATTCTTGCTATCTATACAGGTTTTTTATGCTACTTAACATTTCCGTAAGAAGCTCTTTTGAAACCATTTAAAAAAGAGTTGAACTGGAAAAGAAAAATATGCCATTGTAGCTTGATATCCATGGACTTTCATTCAAGATTTTTCTGACAGATGGCGCTGTACAATAACGATTTGCCATGTGAAACGGAGCTAGAACTTTCCACCTCCGTTCCGTCCTTGGGGGCAAAATGCACAATTGGAACATGCTACATTAAATTTGCATCTTACGTTGGCGCAATTAATTTCTATAATTCAATTTATAATTGCCAAATTATGTGCTTGTGCCTTTATGCAGTAACTTACTTTTCTGCTGGCGTAAGCATTTCAGTTATTTCCTGCCTTCTATTGCAGGGTAGTAGAGGCAATGGTGAGGGGGGTAACTAGACGCATTTTTATATTTTCCCCCTATACATTAGTGTTTTAAAAATACAGCTACAGGTTGTTCTTTTAAGTCATGATGTGCCAAACCAATAAATAATTATTTCAAAGGAAACGAGAATGCTGGTGCGTAATAACTACATTACTGAATTGAAATCCGATATAAAATATTGAAAACTTCCCTCATTTCTGTACACACGTGACCCTGGAACAAAAAGTAGTCCGATTCTGCTTTGTCTGTATTCTTCCGCTTGCTGTACCCTGTACCCATAAGAAATATTTAACGTATTTATTAATTTAATGCCATAACTGGTGTGTACCTAATAATTTGTGTATTTATATTCTGAAATACAGGAAAGGCATTGGCATAATTATAAAATGCTGCATTAATGGAACTATTTGTCACAGCGGATGAATATGTTGTCTGAACCTCACCTTTTTTCAATGGGAAGCCATGATGGAAGTTTGAGAGTTTAACAGGGGAGAAGTGAATGAAAAGGACCTGACTGGAGACCGCCCCTACGCGACATTTAAAAAGTCGAGTTTTTAATTTCTTGGTGGAGGCTGTCACCTTTCATATATGTGTTGGGACCTGAGCATTGTGGATTGTTGTATGTTCGATGGCTTTTATTTTTTAAGGATGTGTAGACGAGCTAGTGAGCTAGCCGTTGAAGCTAGCGGCTAGACGGAGCGCGAGCTGAGTGCGAGCGGGGTTCTGACAACCGTGAAGCGCCCGGAGAGGATCCTCTCTCCGCCTTTGCACTCAATCACGGCGGCTACGGTGCGACCAGAGACTTGTCGTGCTCTAGAAATCCTGCAATTCGAGACGTGGGAAGTTGCTTATTGTTTCACCCGGGGCTCGTCTGAGCCGAGGAGGGCATTTTGGAAGCCGGGCCTGTGGTGGTTTGGAGCGAGGCCCTTGATGAGAGAGCCACAGCAGACTCCATTCTAGCTAGCAGTGGGACTGCGAAACCAGCAGATCATAAAGACGACGTATCGTCGGAAAGCAACAATACTCCCTCTCACACTAAACACCTTCAAGACTCCTTTCACAGCAATGGCTGCGATCATAAAGGAATTTGTCAGTCGAAACAAAAGGAGATACCAGGAAGATGGGTTTGACCTGGACTTAACTTGTATCCTCTTTGATCAATCAAATGTCCCTGTTCTGTCCATTGTGTAGAAACCAGTGTCTGCAATGAAGGTAACGGCTTGCATCTTGATCCAAATCGAGAAATCTCTGACTTTTCACCAGAAGATACAGGGGAAATGAGTATAAATTTTATGATAAATGATTTTTTTGTTGCTTTGCACAAACTATTGGTACTGGCACCTACTCGGCAACTGGAGCTTGACATGATCTAGATCTATTGGTTTTTGTAACTGGATCAAGTCTAAGTCAGCGCCTTTTAGATTCATGTCAGTTGTCAATTTAACCAAGTTATCGAGTAGGCAGAAAATCAACAGACTGCACGCGCACATATTTCATTAGTACAATTTTTCTAGGCATGTCCGCAAGTTGCATGTGTAGACTACAATCAAAGCAACACCAGCGAGGTTGTAAGATGTCATTTGCCCCCTTTCTTACGTAATCTGATATATCGATTGACGGCAAATCTGTTAATCCTGCTCACAAAACGCGTTAATTTCAACTAAAATCTTCTCGAACGAAAACTGCAGTTTGGGGGTTTAAAACAAAAGATGCGTCGCGTAGAGGTCTTGCTGGCTTATATAATGCGATGGATTAACGTTAGATGAAATGCACAAGCAGTGTCACACAAAGAGCCATTGCATCAGCTGCTCGCAGAAAATAGATCTCGCGCTCAACTTGGGTTAGTTTGATTGAGAAAAAAACAGTCCGCTTGCGAACAAAAGGAAACGCTTTTGTATGTGAAGTATGTCTTTTTCTTTTCTTTTTTTTGCAATCACAGGAAGGGATTCGTGCAGTCCTGTTAAAGAAGACTCCCTCTGTTGCGCTTTATTTTAGAAACGTCATTGATGCCTGCTCACTGTTATGTGCCATATGTCAATGTCATCTGTGACTTTAAAGCACAGATACATTGTTGGTTTTGTGATGGCTGTGATTTGGTGTTTTGAAGTGCAAAGCATAAGTGGTTTAGTAGCTTGTTTTATCTAAGCGGGATTCGGTGTTATTGGAGATGCTCGTTAACGTTCAGTTCTAGTCCTATTCATTGTTGTCCTTTTATATACAAGAAAGGCAGGTGTAAAACATTAAGAAATTAAGAAATATGGCTGGAAGGACAGTTAGAGGCCAGAATAAAATCATTCAAAAGGTGCAATTATTTCTATAGCACTATAACAATCTGGCATGCTTTGGTGCATGTTTTTTTTCAAGAATGCTGTAATGTTAAGTGTATTTACACTAAACAAGAATGCTACTTTGCTTAAGCTTTAATGTATTACATGAGTAAACTGAATGCATTTATTGCATGGACATTGATTTGCACCTCCGCTCAGATAGTGTTTGGGTCCCACTTTATTGACACATTGCGTTGCATTATGCTATGCGAATGCACTCATTGCGTTTAACACACACACACACACACACACACACACGCACGCACACGTGGTTGAAGTGGAGTGCAGGCCTCTAAATTCCCACAGGATTGTTCAAAGAATAGATATGATGAATGACTTCAGTCCCAATGTATTGATAATTACTGATAAAGCAACACCGTCCACAACTCTGATAAAATAAAACGTGTATGATCGCAAGACGTTAAATATGTTTACCAGACTTAAACCTAAACGTACACATTTTTTTTCAATGACTTATTTAAATGTATCTAGATTAGATTAAAATCGGCACAAAGCATCTCTGGGTTGAGAACCTGCCCTTAGGATCGCTGCACAGCTATTGCATTTAAATGTACACAGAGCTCAACAATAAGGATTTTTTAAATAACTTCTATTTGCCCAGCCAGGATTTTCACTGACTCCACTGCAACTGACCCATTTATACATTTATAATAGATATATAATTTTCATTAAAAAATATATAATTAAATAGCCTAATGATTACTTACACATTTGAAATAATAGATTGACATTACATTTCTATAGACTCACTCAGTCATGGCATTCCTTATTCAGTGCATTTTGTTTTTAGCTGGTTTACAATTATGCATGGCATGTATATTAAGAGATCTGGTCAGATTCACTGTGATCGAAAAAGGTCATGCTGATTTGAATTTCGATAATTTTGTGCACATAACTTTGTAAGCTAGACGTCTTTGTTGTGCATGTTTCTACATATTTTGGTCTGAAAATGTATATAGCAAGCTTTTTAAAAGGGAGAAACACATTGGTGATATTGATGAATATCCTAATTGCTTGAATTTGACAAGATCTGATGTTTACTAAACACCTGCATTTCTGTTCAGTGGATTTCAGACTTTGGTTCAAAGAAGCCTTTTGGCTTCTGGACCATTAAAAATGCAGACCCATAGCACATTGTACAAGTTAACATGCATAATATTATCTGTGTCATGGGTATGTAAATCTCTTAGCATCCTAACTATTTTACTGTTTATAACCTAATGGATATTGGACATTTGGACATTATATATATTTTAAAACACTGCCTTTTAAAGACCTTTCTGAGCTCAAATCCAAAATGTTTCTTCTTGTTTGCTGAAATGTCAAGTTTGCCAGATCAGGGGCCGTATTCACAAAGAATTTTATTTTACCACTAGGAGTACTCCTAAATCACACTAAAATATTTTAGCCAGGAGTTTTCTCTTAAAAGTTTTTCACAATGCCTTTCAGACCTACTCTTAGTAAGGAAAAATGACAACTCCTAAACTAAGGGTGAGTCTTCGTTGCTATGGATAACGTCAATTCTCATGCACGAGTTTCCTCGCAATGATCACGGTGATTGGTTGTTAGATGACAGGGCCATCATGCGGAACATAACACAGACGCAACAAATCATGGAATTACGACATCTAAATATGTCTGTGTCCTACACAAAATAATAATAGTAATGTCATCGAAATGCATATATAATGACATGTTTGTGCAGGCCCCAGTGAAGTGTAATTCTAAAAAGCCAGAGAGAGAGAGAAAAGTGGTGCATCAAATTAAATTAAATTAAGGTAGCCTAATACCCTAATGAAACCACCACTTGCCTAATAATGAAAAACGACACTTGCATTAACAATTGCTTGGTTAATTGACATCCTATTAGTATGGAAGCTTGTTTCCGCCACTGAATAAAAATAAATAAAAAATAATTGCAACTTTTTATCTCACAATTGCGAGATATGAAGTCAGAATTGTGAGAAATAAAGTCGCAATTGTGAGATAAAAAGTCGCAATTACCTTTTTTATTTTTCATTCTATGGCGGAAACAAGCTTCCATAGCCTAAATAGACTACTTAAAGCAAGGAAATGTTGCTCCTATTGAAGTAATGTAATAGTTGAATGACGATGGATTATGAACTCGCCAAAACGGAAAAGAAACCCCAACTGGACGCTGGACGCTGCTGGTCCAGTTGGTGCTGAAAAAAAATAAAAAATAAAAGGGAAATTCGACACTGGGATATCAAGTAAAACTAAGCATGAGACATGGGAGAGGATTTGTTTGCAGATCAATGCAGCATTCCCGCTTGTGTGGCGGACCCCGGACGACTGCGAGAGGCGGTGGTATGCGTTACAATCCTTTGTGAATAGGTCTTAGTGAGTTAGGAGTCCTCTCGACTTCTTTTAAGCCGTCCCAGACTTAGGTGCTACTTTAGGGCTAAAATGCTTCGTGAATTACTCTTAGTGAAAAAAATTAGGAGTCCTAAAGTTAGGAGTGACACGCCCATTATTTTTAGGAGTTGCTCCTAAATTCGCCAGTTAGGAGCTACTTTTAGCCTTACAATTCTTTGTGAATACGGCCCCAGGAGTGAGAACCACATGCTACAGCATCCGAGAACACAGGAAGACGTTTCTTACTGTAATCTACTCCAGACCAGATGTTTGTTTTTAAAGAGCATTCTGTCAGAAATCATCGATTGATTTTATTATTGGAGAGAAATTGTAAAAAAAAGAAAGATACAAATTCGGATGGTGATCATGAATGATCTAACAACTAATATTTTAGTTGCATTTCCAAAGTTACATTTTGAAATTAATATAACAAATATGAGTCTCTTCTTGATAGATATTATTAGAATTTCTCTGCTACTATCAGGTATGTAATTCATCTGCTGTATCAGGGTCTTATTAGATTGTCTTTATTAATAAAGATCTGAACGTGTATGTCAGACTGAATAAGTGATGCACTCGTTGTGGAAAAGTGAGGAAGGAAAGTGATTCCAGACTGGGCTGAGGCACAGTGTGATTTATTTAGTGCCCCTGTGTGGCCCTCTGGGTTAGAGGTCTATGCATTGGTCTCTTACAGCGAGAACCATCTGTTCTATATTACCCAGAATTCTGTTATCTGAGCTCTCATTGCACAACTAAAAAGTAAAGCGCTGCTTTAGTGGAAATGCTGAAATTCTCAGCTGAAACCAGAGTTTGATATTTGTTATTTTCCTTGCTCCTCGTGGCATCATTTTGCTGCATTGTTCACTAAAATAGCCTCAGAGTTTTGGATACAATTTATTAATTTAACTGGTTGTTATAAATGTGTAAGACAAGTAGCCAGTGGACTTTATAAATAGGTTCATGTTTAGTCAGATGATTGTATGTTTTTTTTCCCCGTTTTTTTTCTTGTCCACATCAGTTTCCCTAGTAAGACTTCTCTAGATTTCCTTAACGTTGTTGTCCAGATATATACCCCAATATTATAGCAATGGGTTTTCCGGCTGAAAGACTTGAGGGTGTCTACAGAAATAACATAGACGACGTCGTGAGGTAAGTATTCACTTTGTGTTTTGTCTCTGGAGATTTAGTCAGTATAACCTTTCCATGTCTGTGAGTCACTTTTAACATTTACAACCCATGCTGTAGCAAAAAAAAGCTAATGCTGATATTTACAGCTGTGTTGGACTAAGCCTGTCCCACCATGTATCTTAAACCTCTTGCACTGCTTTATGAGTTTGCAATGTGGTGGTCACATTTATTGACGTTTTAAGATGTGGAACTAATGGTAGGCAGTGTGTCATTCAAATATGCCTTTCCACAGTCTTGAATAAATTCATTTGTGATGTAAATCGGTTGAGAGTAAATATTAGCCTTGTCTGTGCAGAAAAAGTCTTTTCAGGTTTAAATAATGGTTTTGTATAAATTCGTCACAACAATTGAGTTCATTAGACATTTTATTCTAGTCATCCATATTTGCTCGGTGACATTTGTCTAATGGCTAAAGTATACTTCGGTTTTCAGGGCTCGACATTTTTTTGAAGAGGCAAGTGATAGAGAATTTCACTTGCCTGACGGGACAGGTAGCCTATGGAAAAAACTAGGGAATCACCAAAACGTGATAATGACTCTGACTCTAATTGTATTAGATGTAGTCTAAGTGGTGATCGATAGTAGATAATAATATATAATGTAGCTATAATGTACTGACGGTAACTAGGTTGTGCTGTTAAGGCTATCGCAGCCTCTCGAGGAGAAATTGAAACAAATGAGCCCAGCACACACAAATTAACTGTTAAAATACTGTGGTGGCGTTTTTATATTTATAACATATGATAGGAGTTAAGCAACATCACACGACCAAGAGTGCTGTTTTCCTGAATTCAACATGGTTGAAAATGTGACTTACTTCAATAAACAAGTAATGAAAAATAAGTCACTTACATTTTAGACAGAATATTGACTGTTTTTATGTTTCAGCTGTGAAAATAGTTCCAAACAAAGATTTCAGCAGATTCATAGTGCATAGCACAGCAACTCTGTGTTTTCATTACTGAATGATTCAGCGTTTCAAACGAATTGTTTATCAAATATTCAATGACCCATTCATAAACTACTGCCTCATTCCTGAATTAATCGGTCGTTTGAACGTTTTAAATATTTAGAACAATAACGTTATTTAATGCAGGTGTAATTTTTCAGTGTAAATTATTTAATTTGATTGGGAACAGCCCTATAGTGTATAATTAAATTTATTGATCAAATAGAAAGAATTTGCAAATGCAAAGAATTTAAAATATAAAATATTAAATATATTTAATAAGATTTATAAAGATAAAAAAATACCTTTATCACAAATATGCATATTTGAATGTCAAAGCTGATAGAACTCTGATGAGAATATTGCTTCAGAATAAATTAGATTTACAACACAAAAAATCCTATTTTTTTGTGGACAAGCAACTTTTTTACTGAATGACCGATTTACTTGTCTGAAGGACAAGCACACGACAAAGCTTAATGTCGAGCCCTGATTTTTACGCTTTTGAAAAGGGTGCACATGGTGGAATGTCGTCATCAGAATAGTACACCCCATTTTGGAACTGTGTGTACTTTGTACGCGAAGGTCGCACATGCTTATTGAATTTGTTTTGTGCAAATCAGTTGTTTAACAAGGTGGCAACATTAGCCCTGGCTGTTGTTTTACAGTAAAAAAAGAAAAAACTGGGAACAACAAAAGACCGCCCGCATTGTGTGAGGGGTTATAAGATAGCCGTAACTTTAGTTTAAAAGAATACAAAGATATTTTATCAGTCATAACTTCTGGAGATAAATAGTGCAGACACCAAGACCATGCATCGACCGCCTGCTTTCACTCACGCTATCAAATGGAGTATACTTTAAAAGGCTATACATTCCACTGTATGCTTATGCAAAGGTACACTTAAAAAAACAAAGTATACTTTGGGCTTAAGACTTATGGGTGAAATTACCTGTAGATTTTTTTTAAGGCATAATCATATGTGTGTTGAAATAGACACTCTCATTCCAAACCCAAAAGAGTTCTGTTCATCTTTAAACATATGAAGATATCCTTAATTAAACCTAAGAGATTTTATTCCCACAATTTTAAAAAGTATTCCACCAAAACTTTGATGGTTTAACATGTTCATAAAGAGATTGTAAAATTAATCCATTTGAAGCGATCGCTTTATGGCGCTTTTCCACTGCATGGTTCGGTTCGGTACGGCACGCTTTGGCGCTTTTCCACTGCATGGTACGGTACGGCTCGCTTCGGCTCGCTTTAAATGGTACCACCTCTGTTGAGGTTCCAAGCGTACCGTACCGTACCGATACTAAAATGTGACGTGGAAGCACTGTAGATCACTGATTGATCAGACAGTCAGAATCGTCACTATCAGCGTCATTGTATTTGCGAGACATCAAACCCGCTAGATTTAAATAGCCAGTAACAGCCACCGCTGTAGCACCTGTTTTAAAACTACTTGCTTTACTTGCTTGAAGAAAAAAAACTTCAAAAAAATAAATGGCTGAATCGTGATCAGTGGACGAGAAACGCAGACGTTCGTCTTGTTGGTTGCCGAGAGCGGATAAACTATAACGATCAGTCATAATCCCACCCACTTTGAAGCGGTACTAACTGCAGTGGAAAAGCAACCGAGCTAAAGCGAACCGAACCGTGCCGCGCCGAGCCGATTCGTACTGCGCCGTACCGAGCCGTACCATGCAGTGGAAAAGCGCCATTATATGATAAACTGTAGGGATGTTACAATTTACTCAACTCACGATGCGATATGATTCAACGTTACTGGTTTCACAATACGATTTGCTCATGTTTTTTTTGCAGAGATTTAAGACAAATTAGAAATGAAAAAGTTTCCTTTTATTATTTCTCAGACAAAATGCTGCACATTTCTTTTGTAAAAATTGTAATTTCTTATGTTAAGTAATAAAACTAAATAGAAATTTTAAAACAAATCCCATAAAAGTCCATCCAAGGGGGTCTTCCAATGCTGTTTTCTTGGCAGGAGGATGTTTCAGCTCAGTCTGTCTGGTCAAGAGGCTGCTCTTTTAAACAGACACTGGCACATTCCTCACTCATCCTGCACAGAGAAATAGCTGAAATAAAAGTACAACAGTGACAGGGATTTTACATTGTTATAAGGGCTTATACAATTTTATTTGTTATAATTTGTATCATTACAATTGAAGAGTTACAAAAATAAAACGCATTAAAATAAGTGTGCCATAATCAACAAATTAATAAAAAACGTTTGTACACATTTAGAGGAAGAAATAAAGTAGTAGGTAAAATAAATACCATACCTGGTTCTGCAACAGCACGTGTCAGCAGCTTTCTCCTTCAGTCTGGAATACTTCCTCGTGCTGGTCTTTCTCTAGGTGAGTCAGAGCCCGGAATTCATTTTCTACGACAAAAAAAACAGCCTCATATCTTTCCTCATGAATGCAACCATGTGATCTCTGTGGCTCTCGCAATCGTCACAGCGAGTTGGGCTGCAAATCTGCCGGTCTGGCCTATTAATAGCTTTTTATGTACAGACTGCATTATATGCTGCATCATGTTTGTTGTGCTTTTAGTGTATATTAACAACATCTTGCAGAATTCGGCACCCAGTTTTTGTTTTGTCTGTAACCACCTCACCGGTTAAATTTTTAGTCTTCGGAAAGTCAAAATGGTGCCACACCTCAGATTTGAATGAGGATGGGGCATCCTCAACTTCATCTATTGTTTAATGCTACGCTACAACTTGCTCGTGTCTGTGAAGGGAGGTCACTGGTTACAGCTTCAGTGCCCCTGCGGTTTAAAACGCGTATCACTCATTTAAAGTATCAACCGACTTGAATGTCATGCAAGCGTGTTTGAGCTTGGATTTATTAACCTTTTGAAGCATCAGTTTTGGTGGAGGGACAGAAATCTATCAGATTCATTGATATAATAAAGGATTTGGAACATGAAGGCGAGTAATTAATGACAGGTTTTTCATTTAAGGGTGAACTGTTCCTTTAACGAAAATTAACAATGTTTTGTTATCTTTCTGCAGATTCTTGGACTCGAAGCATAAAAATTATTACAAGATATATAATCTGTAAGTGTGTTTCAAAAAACTTGAGTTTTGTAAATGGGTTTTCATGTAATGGATTTTATGATACAACATTTCAATCATATTTCAATCATGTAATCATGTTCAATTGAAGTTTAAAGAAAACAAGCTGTTTGGTTGTTGTGAATGGAGTGCATTGCCATTGCAAATTGTTCTGTTATTTAGTTGAGCATGTTCTGTTGGTTTTGGCATTGATTCAAAGTTCTTAGCAGAAAAGTGTTACATTGAACTTTTGTACTCATCTGTTTTTCTTTGTATTGTTTAGATGTGCAGAAAGACATTATGATACTGCCAAATTTAATTGCAGAGGTAAGATGCTCTGATTGCAGAAATCAGATCTTTACAGATGGCTCTGAAATGTGATATTTTTTGTGGTGATGATAATGAAGGTCTCTTAATTAACTCTTTATTTATCTCTTGTAGTTGCACAGTATCCATTTGAAGACCACAATCCTCCTCAGCTAGAGCTTATTAAGCCTTTCTGTGAAGATCTGGATAAGTGGCTCAGTGAAAATGACAATCATGTGGCTGCCATTCACTGCAAAGCTGGAAAGGGACGTACGGGTGTCATGATTTGTGCGTACTTGTTACACCGAGGCAAATTCAAAAAAGCACAAGAGGCTCTGGACTTCTATGGTGAAGTTAGAACCAGAGACAAGAAGGTGAAGTATATATTTTTGCTTTGGTTCCTTTTCCCAAAAAACTGTTCTCATTCAAGTTATCAATTTTATCATTTCTAAACTAAGTATCAGTTGTCATAGTCGAAGGGCTGTTAGAACCTGTTTTTAACATCTAAAATGACAACACCAACAGCTCTAAGTTGTCATTATAGTTATCAGTTACTTTATCATATCAGTTATGTCCCTAGTCTTTCTGAAGGAGAAGAAAATATGTTCAGTCTCATCAAATTGTAATGTTTTTGTGCACTTATATAGTTACACCAAGGGTGTTGTATAAGAATTATCTATTAATAATATCATAGCCTAATGTGTTTCAGTCCAAAGTCCCAATGATAAAAAATCCCCCTACCTACATCCTTTTCCCCTGAGTATTCGCCTTTAAAATGCAACAGTGCCCCCCAACATTTTCAGTGACCTTTGTTCTGGAAGTGTTTTCTAATAGAAAGTGTTTTTCTAATAGAAATTTTTAAGTCTTCGTTAAAGAGTTATAAACCATGTACCAGCCCAACCAGCTACGTAGTGAATCACAAGTCAAAAAGTATTTGAAAATCAGACCAAAGGGCTTTAACACAACATATTCCATCAATTAAGAACCTCGTAGCTCACAGTAGGTGTGTCTTTAAAGGTTTAAAGGGTTAGTTCACCTAAAAATTAAAATTATGTCATTAATGACTCACCCTCATGTCGTTCCAAGCCCGTAAGACCTCCGTTCAGAACACAGTTTAAGATATTTTAGATTTAGTCCGAGAGTTTTCGGTCCCTCCATTGAAAATCTATGTACGGTATACTGTCTTTGTCAAGAAAGGCAATAAAGACATCATCACAGTAGTCCACGTGACCTCTTAGTTAGAATTAGTTAGAATTTTTTGAAGCATCGAAAATACATTTTGTTCCAAAAATAACAAAAACGATGACTTTATTCAGCATTGTATTCTCTTCTGGTTCTGTTGTCAATCCGCGTTCACGAGGCCAGTGACGCTGCTGACGTAAAACGCTGCTGACGTATTATCTGGTGCGTCCGTGTATTCGGATTCAAATAAATATGTCTGGTTAAAAAAAAAAATGCAAGTCTTCCCCTGTGTCGAAATCCTTAGACATGTTTTCAAAGATTGTTTTGTTTACAGCGTGCGTCTCCCTCAGACTGTAAACGAAGCTCGGGCGCACCAGATAACACGTCAGCTCGTCTTACGTCAGCGGACTCATGAACGTGGATTGACAACAGAACCGGAAGACAATACAATGCTGAATAAAGTCGTCGTTTTTGTTATTTTTGGAACAAAATGTATTTTCGATGCTTCAAAAAATTCTAACTAACCCACTGAGGTCACATGGACTACTTTGATGTCTTTATTGCCTTTCTGGACAAGGACAGTATACCGTACATAGATTTTCAATGGAGGGACAAAAAGCTCTCGGACTGAATCTAAAATATCTTAAACTTTGTTCCGAAGATGAACGGAGGTCTTACGGGCTTGGAACGACATGAGGGTGAGTCATTAATGACATAATTTTCATTTTTGGGTGAACTAACCCTTTAAGTTATCAGTGTTTCATATTCGTTACCTAGACTCTGACGGGCCACCATACTATAATCTGTCCTGCCACAGTTGAACTGAAAATATTTAGCCCACCTGCATTCAATAATTTAATCCAATGACATATTTAAATAAAAAAAAATCTGTGAAAATAATTTCTTCATGCCTTAAAATAGCTTGAATTTAACTCTACACCCTTGCTTTATTTAGTATATATGCTAATGTTGTCAAAAATATAGATTTTTCTTAATGTATTGATGCTGAAATATCTGAAACCATTCCAATACTCCTTTTCTGCAGTATCGATACACTGTTACCAGCTGAGCATTCTGTCTTCTCTCCGATGGCAAACTGACTCACACCCGCCTCCACTTACTCGTTTCATTTTTACCGGTTAAATAGTGCTGGTGTTACACGGCCTGAATTTTGGTGCTGGGTTGTGGGGTTTTTTTTTTGTATGTGCATACTAAATAGTAAATGTATCTGTGTATAAGCTCTTAAAGTGACAGCAGCCTAATTTTCCTGTTGCTGTCTGTTAATCAAAGAACAAAAGACAAAGAAAATAACATTTCTCTTGACTGAATAACATTTTGTAACTAGGCTATATATAATCCATTCAGAATTTGAATAAAAGTTGACACATAACAGTTATTGATAGAATTAGCCTTTGGCTTGACTAAGTTTTCAAACAGCTAATAATGTTTTGCTAATGTTACGCAAGCCATGTTCTCAATCACCATCTCAGAGTCAGACAGCTACCTTCTAAAAATCAGCATTCCTAGAAATGATGATAGAAAAAGCCCCGCCCCACACATTGACGGGATTGCTTACAAGTTTGTGATGATAGGAGAGAGTGGCGGTTTCAAACCACGTTTTTGTTACACTGCATTTTTAAGAGAAAATAATCAGCAGTGATGTTGACATGCATTTGCACATGGTTTGTTCATAATATTAAAATCAAGTTTTTAATGTTGATAATATGTCTGTCATAAACTTCTTATAATAATATAACAGATCTCTAACTTTTATTTTGTGCTTTTGCTTTGGCAAAGTATCTTGTCAAATGAATAAAAATTGAAAGCTTTATGGCTTACTGCCCTTATCAAAGTAGCAAAAGTTTGCAATTTAAATTAGTGTATAGTCTGTTGGGCTTTGCTCTCCATCTCAGAGTGGCTCGGTTCACAGTGAAATTCATCAAACTTCATCTCTGCATGTGATGTGAGTTTAGCGTCCATTTGGGAACTCAACGGAAACCATTTGGGAACTCAACGGAAACCATTTATGTATTTACACATTGCTTAATTTATAGAATTTTTGTGGATAGATGATTGCAGAATTTCACTAGATTTGTAACGAGATGTTTAAAAACCTGTTTTCATAAGAATTGCAGTTTTCTGCCAAAATAAAAGCTAAACTACAGTTTCCCAGCAAGATAAAAGCTCAAGTGTTTATCTCTTGCAAGTTAAGAAATTAAGACAAAAGTATTGTAATTTCCTAAATGTGATTAATCTTTCATTTGCATTTATTTTACAGTGCATTTGTTTTACATCACAAGTTGCTGTCTTATGGGTTAATAATATGAATAAAAGTATTATTATTATGAATATATTCTAATTGTTCTTCCTAAAACACCAGTATGAATAATGTTGACTGAGACACTATATCACAACTAAAAGAGGATTAAGTCCACTTTAAAGTCCAGATACAAGTTGTTGTTGTTTTTTTTTTTTTTTTACTGCTCAGTTTGCGCACTGTCATGGTTTAATTTTAAATTCTCAAAGTGTGCCAGATTGATGCATTAAATTTTAAAATATACAAAAAGTTTCACTAGATGGAGAGAGGTCCACGCCCCTAGTCTCACAAAGTCCTGTGTGAATCAGTTCCCATATGGAGAAAATTAATCGGATTTTTAATCCTGGAACCCAAATGTTGCTTTTCACTTATCACACAAAATAAAGGTTCTTTATTGGCATCAGTGGTTCCATGAAGAAATGATAACATCCATGAAACCTTTCCATTGCACAAAAGGTTCTTTAGATTAAAATGTTTTTTGGGGAGCCAAAATTATTATTCTGTTGCATTGCTTAAAAAAAACTCCCCTTTAGAACCGTTGTTTCAAATGTGTCATGTTGCCTTGAATGACTCAAAGCTGGTGTTGTTCAGGCCATAGAGGAGATGTTTGCATTAACGCTGTGGTTTTCTATTTCACAGGGAGTGACTATTCCCAGTCAGAGGCGATATGTGTACTACTATAGCTACCTTCTGAAGAATAAGCTCGAGTACAAACCTGTGGCCTTGCTCTTTCACAAGATGGTGTTTGAGACAGTGCCCATGTTCAGTGGAGGGACCTGCAGTAAGTGCTTGTTCTCTTTTTATCTTTCTGGCACTGTTGTTTATATTTTGTATCATCATCCGTCTCAGGTGATTAGATCACAAGTGCTTTGGTGAGAGGTATCGCTGTATACACCTGGTATTAACTTTCATTTCCTGTGTCTTTTGTGACCAGTCTTGACTTTTCCAACTTCTGTGATCAGGTATTTTCTTTGACATTTACACATACCCTTCAAAGTTTAAAACTCTTGTTTTAGTTTAGTGGATGAGTAGGTGAGTTGGAAGTCCTTTGTTTTCCAGGAAGCATTAGCTTTTACAGTACAAATCCAACGTTGGCACATACGATTCTAACTACAGGCCATTTCACACGGGATGCGCCAGTCACAAATGTCAGGGTCTCTTTCGATGAGATGCACATGGGAAATCACAGGCAGTTTGGCAGCGCGCAAGAAGTGCTTGTACACCCAAAGTCTTACTGTTTTTGCGCGTTCTAGAACATTTCACTGAGCTGTTTCACCGTGGTTTCAGAAAATATGGAGGAGGCTATAATACTGGATTGTATTAGTTAAAATACAATTTTTATAATATTTACTAAACTGAACCATCTCTGAAAAGTGTCATACAGAGACATGAATTTTAAAAATCTGTGGCATGGCAATGAATAAATGGGTTTACCAGATACCAAAGTATAAAATAAAGATTCCAAATTTCAGCCAGATTCAACAATTTACGTGAAGTTTAATATTAAAAAATGTTTCATCAACACTTGACCCATTAATACTTACACTTACTATTCTATATATCTGTTTAAAAAAAAGCTAGCATTTTTTTTACAGTCCTGTTCCCCACACTGTACGTATTATAGTAATTACAGGTTA
Source organism: Siphateles boraxobius (assembly GCF_051911475.1). Lineage (NCBI taxonomy): Eukaryota > Metazoa > Chordata > Actinopteri > Cypriniformes > Leuciscidae > Siphateles > Siphateles boraxobius. The sequence continues at coordinate 17,819,190 of NW_027509097.1, forward strand.
ATAACTAGGTACTAACCCTGAACCTACCCCGAAACCTAACCTTAGCCCATGTAGTTACTTTATATTACCCAATACTTTCTTGGGTAAGTACTTGTATAAGTGCACGTACTGTAAAATAAAGTGCAACCAAAAAAACAACACCTTCCTACGTGTACTGTGCTAGAATAACTGGAACTAGTCACAGCACTTACAAATGAGGAGAATAGAGGGAATCGAAGCAATAATAGGGCAAGAGACACTTTGGATAAAAGCATCTGCTAAATGATTAATAAATGTACTAGAAAATTTATAAATGACATATTATGCATGCATGCATCCAATACAATAAATTGCAATAAGCTTTGTGCTTTTGATTCTTTTGATATGAAACAAAGTCTCAGTTTTCAAATTCTATGTTTTATAATGAAATTTTAAAAAAAACAATACCATTTTGATGCACTTAAATGTGGCATGACAGACTACTGTAGAGCCTCAGTTCAAGCGAAGCGCCAGCACAGATAGAGCACACATGAACTGATCTCTTCGACTTCACTACTAGTTAGGCTATAGCATAAACATGAATGCACATCAGAAGGTATGTTAAAAGAAACAGTACAACTTAACGTAATGCATCATGTTTCATGTAATGCTCAATCTAACTTGGTCACCATGACTTGAGGGTACTTGCACAGTTTTGGCGCAGTGCCACCTAGTGGTCAGGAGATATGAAAATTGCTGTTTTTGATTATAACTTCTGAATGGTTTGGCCAAAAATCACAAAACTGGTCTCTGTAGGTTCGGTGAAACATTCTATATGAACACATTGATGTATCGTTATGAAACTCGTTATGTGCAATCGGCACCGTTCCCTGAAGGTACTCAAATAGTTTCTAGACAGTTGGTCTTATTAGATTCCTTGGGTCACGCCAAAAACATAGATACCGATTTTTGATTTTCGTTAACCTACTTTTTCTAATTCATAGACCGTTTGTCCAATTTTCGCCAAATTCGAGTCAGATCATCTTCAGACCATGCTGGCAAAAAGTTATGGATTTCGTGTCCATAGACAAACCAGTTTCTTATACCTGATCAACAAAATTAATGGCTTGATGCCAAAACATCTGGTGGTATCTATGCAATGCTTTGGTATATTGACACCAAACTTTGCATGTCATTGTCACCTCACTCTTACCATGCCACATCAATTTGGTCACAGCGATGAAAGTGATTGACCAAATAAATCATGTTGTTACTAATTCTATTTATGATTTTTCAGCCATTTTGCTTAATCATCTCAATATGTCTTTAATTGTTCATTGTTGCAGTTGGTTTTATAATCGGGCCTTTGTGCTTGGCCCCTTAATTGCTGCTTGCAGCTATATTTCATTCTTGTTATGGTGAAAGGATTTCAGACTATCCTATAGGATGTGATAGGATATCAAATGATGTTAATACCAAGTGTACGCAGGGTCTCCGGAAATGGAGATTAAGTCTCTCACCCCAGCCAAACCCACTCACACACTTCACTATCGTAACAGTGCCAAGGGGCAGCTTACTAAATAACATTCACGGCTGCTTGTGGCTTTCCTTTTTGCTTCAACTGCTGTAAATTCTACCCTACAAATTCAAACTTCTGTCTCTTTCTATGCACCTAGACATTTAACCTTTATCCAGATAGACCTAATGTACTTCCTGGACTATTATATGTACTTTAGGCACATAGCTCTGTCGTATTGAAAGAAAAGTGGCAAGAATGTGTAAAGATTTGCCAGGCAGCTCGGCTTCCAGAGGGCCAACTCTTTACTTGGAGTGCGAGTTTGTCCAGTGCCGCTGTAGCACAGCATCCTTGTCTCTGTCTCTGACTGTACCTTTTCCGCGCCCTGTTTTGAACACATTCTTGGTGACACTAACCAAGCCTGCCGTACTGCTACAAACAGAAAGGCAGAATAGTAGTCCAGTCAGTTTATGAAAAAAGGTTGAACAAATTGCAACAGAAGCAAACTCAACTGATTTTGTATCCTCAGTATGTCCTGAGCAAGCGGCAACATTCTAATCTGAAATATGAAGCCTACCCGGAAGTGCGAAAAACTGCAATACACCGAAAATCCGCTAGGGGCAGGTCCCAAAAGGGAGCAAATGTCAATAGACTCCATGTTAAAATGTCCGTTTTCACAGCATAAATTCATGTTTTTACAGGTTGGTCCCATGGACTTTTATTGTATTTTTCGATAGGTTCCGAGTGCCTGACAACTGCGAGGGGGGTGAATTTTTTTCTAACTTGTTAGTTTAGATCGTATTTAGATATAAAATGTATGATAAATAAGGGCGTGGTTAACTTTGATTGACAGTTTGATTGACAGCTGATAACGTGCTGCGCCTAGTGGAATTCCTGAAATTTGATGTCTCGGCCATGATCTGACACAACACATCATACCACCTCTGTATCCTTTCTGAACATTTGTATTGAAATATCGTACATAAAATTGGTTGCTCTGCTATAAACTACACTAACCGACACTGTAGGAGGACTCCGGTAACGTTAAGTGACATTCCACTACTATTTCACGTAGTTCGCACTATTTAGCGTCAATGTATGTGGGCAGTGGCACTGCAACAGTTAGCATTAAATCGCCTCAGATAAGATAGCGTCCGAGGTAACTTACTTTACCTATGGTTATAACTGACGTTTGAAACACTGTAAATGCGTCTGCCAAATGAATAAATGTAACAACATTTAAAATATTCCTACATAGGCTTTATAAAATAAAATGTCACAACCGTCTCTTTTTGTGAGACCAAAGATCGCCCGTTAGATATACACAAGATGAATTATATCTCATGTTCAACCACTAGACTAGAGACATCAGAGCCAGCGGCACACGTCAGAAGCGCTAGCCGAGGTAAGGCTGTTCCAGGCGGGGTACATGAGCGCTGAGCGCGCGCTGATCCCTGGATCTCAACTCCGAAAACGTCAGATCAAATTTTTAAATAGGCGCTATCTTTATAAATAAACCACAGATTTTAGCTTTAAACAACTACATTGTCGACTGAAAAACTATTAAAACTACATTTCGTGACACAATAACAGTAGTATTTTTAAATTTCGCGGCTTTTCTCATCTGAACGTTACTATAATTATTTATATCATGACCAAATACAACCAGAAACAAATGTTCAGTCTTGCTTGTGAAAGATGATTCATCGAGACTTGTTTTCAATTGTGTGGCGATTTGTACAGCCCCAAGCAGGCACGAAACTCATATGGGTTGACCAGAAGGTGGGCGGGGTTAGGATTTCCCAAGATTTTCCAAGATGGCGCCGCCCATACCCCCCATAAACGGCTTCAAAACCGTTCTTCAGAAAGTCTATGGGTGACGTCACAGACGCTTTGTCCATATTTTTTACAGTCTATGGTCCTGAGTAAGGGAAAAAAAGCCCAGAAGAATCCCATTAGGGGAAAGTTTTGAAAAAGACCCAAATATAGCCTATTCATACGCATATTAATTCTCTTTCTCACGTGAATAGGGTAAAAATTTTAACCTTTAAATATCATGATGAAAATTACTGAGTTGATTACTTGCATAGAGACAAAAAAAATGTATTACAAGTTTTTTGAAATTGTTTGTTAACATGGACAAACGGTGCATAATCTAATTACATATGTGCTAATTTGCATAAATACCACAACAAATCTAAACATTGGATATAGCAGCTGAAAATGTCTTGTTGAATCTTGTTGACATATAACAGTAAAAGACTTAATGTTAAGGTCTGAATGGAACACATTTAGGCTACCCATGAACAATAATACATAGAGGCAGGAAGAAGTACTTTAGAAATCAGCCTTTATTAATTATTATTAGTTTGGGGTTTGGGGCTGGGTCAGTGGGACTTTTTCTGGGGGATAAATCTGAGGGAAGAACAGGAGACACAGGTAAGGACTCGGAGAATGCAGAAGACAAAAGGTAGGTAAAATAAAAAGTGTCTGGATCAAAAAATCTAGTTACATACACAATGCACTCAATGCCCAAACCCCATCTCTGCAATAATAATTAATAAAGGCTGGTTTCTAAAGTACTTCTTCCTGCCTCTATGTATTAATGTTCATGGGTAGCCTAAATGTGTTCCATTCAGACCTTAACATTAAGTCTTTTACTGTTATATGTCAACAAGACATTTTCACCTGCTATATCCAATGTTTAGATTTGTTGTGGTATTTATGCAAATTACCACATATGTAATTAGATTATGCACCGTTTGTCCATGTTAACAAACAATTTCAAAAAACTTGTAATACATTTTTTGATTGTCTTGATGCAAGTAATCAACTCAGTAATTTTCATGGTGATATCTGAAGGTTAAAATTTTTACCCTATTCACGTGAGAAAAATAATGAATAGGTGAATGAATAGGCTATATTTGGGTCTTTTTCAAAACTTTCCCCTAATGGGATTCTTCGGGGCTTTTTTTCCCTTACTTAGGACATATTGAGGGTACAAAATCAGTTGAGTTTGCTTCTGTTGCAATTTGTTTAAGGTTGACCCCCATTTTGGCTTAAAATGACTGGACTATAGCTCCAGGGTGGATCGTTCATGATGCTTTATAGACAACCTACTGTTTGAAATCTGAAGTTTGTCCTCCCATTATATTTTATTTTTGTTTTTCTGTCTGTAACAACTTGTGTGAATTATTTTTGTTTTTTTAGAGAGCGCACCTCAAGGCTAAAGGCCTTCCAATTGATGTTGCACTTATGGTTTCCTCCATAGTCTTTTATGGCCATTAATATTTCAGTCCAGTTCTGTTAAAGCTCTACATGTTTGTGTGTTGTGTTTTTAGCTCTGTTTAAACGTTTCTTCACCTCAGTGCCCTCTCTCTCTTGCTCTGGCCAGGCCACTGGACAGTCTTTAATCTCCTTCTTTTTCTCCAAGGGGATTCTGCTGTAAAAGGCAAGAGTGAGCAGATTCCACATGGGTTCAGAAAAACCAATTGGCATTGGGGTAACGTCAGCTTTTAAAAAAAAATTGTTTCTCATTTTCTGTTCTGTTAGCATAGCCAGTGTTGCTTTGTAGAATGTTTTGCCATGTACAAGTAAAATCCCCTAACGCCACTTTTGGGTGGTCGTTTGTGATGTCCCATAGAAAAAAATGCAAATGGGAAGTGTGGTCCTGCTTCAGCAGTTCTCAGAATAGGGCCCTTAGCATGCCACTGTTATTTTGTCTTTTCTGTATCAATTTTTCTGCTGTTTCTATCCTGTTGTTTTCCTCTATGCTTCTCTTTTGTTTCATGTTAACATATGCATAAGCTCACATTTAGTTTGTCGCACAGAGCTGGAATGGCAGTTACACATTGTTTTATTTTGCAGATCCTCAGTTTGTTGTGTATCAGCTGAAGGTGAAAATCCACACCTCCAACCCAGTGCACACAAGGAGAGAGGAGAAATACATGTACTTTGAGTTTCCGCAGCCGCTGCCTGTGTGTGGAGACATCAAGGTGGAGTTCTTCCACAAGCAGAACAAGATGATGAAAAAGGTATGTGTCAGTTCCCAAACAGCCCAGAGCGCTCTTACGGATCTTTATTGCTGCATCTAGTTGTAACTGTAGCATTGAAATGATAGTTAAAAGGATTTTTCACAGTGTTTTATCCTTTTTTAGGGATGAAATTTTATGGTAGTAATGGATGTCATGTCCTAAATCCTATCACAGTAAGAATAATTTATATCATAGCTAATGTGATATAAACCAGCATGTTTTTATAGCCATCACCCTGTTTTTGTGCGCATTTTGAAGTATCGCAATAAAAATGCATGCATGCAAAAATTCGATGCAATAAAAGAGTTAATGCAAATAATGGGAGATGGAAATGCATTTACTGAATCTATTCTGACGTAGCGAACATTAAACACGTGTGACTAATCCGCTGTTTCCTCATGATTGGAATTCCAGCTCTTTTTAGGGAACCGGATTATTTGGTTCAGCTCAGTAATAAGAGGTAAAAAAAAAAAGTATGGGCTAAAGTAAAACCATAAAAACACTATTACAGGTGTATTGAACATTTTATTTATATTGAACTATCCAAAATAAAACCATTCCATGCAAATCACACACAAGCGGAACACATTTATAAGGTTGTTAGTCCCTGCTTGATATGATAGTTTTACCTTACAAATTCTACGTTCTGCCTTTGTTGTCTATGTTATTAAGATGCATCCAAATGCTACTTCGTTTGCATTTGTTACTCATCTTGTTTTCTTACCGGATATTAAGGATGATTTTTTCGCCACACTGGTCGACCACACGCACTTCGTGCAGTGACTGTATGTTATGTTAATGTCTATAGCCTAATGTATATGCGATTCGATTCGAGGCCGGCTGGGTAATGTCATCATGTGATCACATGCACATTCACATCAAAGTAACCTTCAGCTAGTGACTACTTGACGTGTGGCTGAGCAGTGCAGCGAAAGGATAATCATTTTATTCTGTCTTGTATTAATAAACAAAATGGGAAACCTGCTCTCAGACAGAAACCGTCACTCACCGTTCACTTAAAGGAGCCGGCTCAGAGTCGAACGACACGTCACTACTGTTTCCATTGATGATGTTTTATTTCCTGTTGTTTACTAGGTTACCAATACCACCGTCATGCAGCTTTACAGTGAGAAACAGGAAATAATAATATTTTATACAGAGTAAATAGACCATATTGTGAAGTTTTACCATAATGCAAATTGTTTAACATTTACTGTATTAGCTAACATGAATGAACAATGAGCAGTAAATTAAATGAGCAGCTTTAGCATATCATTAACTAAGCTGCGAAGCAGGGGAGTCCCGAGAGAAGCCAGGTTATCCCGGAATATATTTCTGTTAATATGAAAAATCAGACTCTGAGATGGTGACTGGAACGTGGTTTGTGTAAAATTAGTAACGCATTATTAGCTGTTTGATAACGTTGTCAAGCCAAAGGCTAATCATAAGCTAATCATTTCAGTATCCCTTATGTCTCCGACCTTTTAGAAAGCAATTCATAAAACACATTACCATTCTGATACATCGAGTTGTAGACGAACCTGTATAATTCGCCCTTCCTCTTCTTCAGAGTCATTTTCTGGTTCAAACATATATGGCTGAATTAAACCAGTATTTCCACTTTCCTTTGTGCAGCATTTACTAAAGTTGAGCAAGTGGATCAGGTAGTTCGAGATTTTGTGATTGAGTGGAGCCGGGGACCAATTTGCGTATTCATGGATCCACCTATACTAAACAAAGCAAGGGTGTAGAGTTACATTCAAGCTATTTTAAGGCATGAAAAAAAATTCACAGGAAAAACAAACAAACATTTAAATGTGACATTTTGGTGATCAAAGGTGAGCTTTAAGTGATAAAATTGACTTCAGTGGGCTTAAAGGTGCTGTATGTAACTTTTTTACTCTACTAAAGCATAAAAATACCATACCATGTTTCCTCAATATATGCAAACATATTAAGTTCACATACTCATTTCTCTGAAAAACACTTCTACAGCCAGTTATTCTACTTTGAAATGTGAGTTTCCAGGCTGGAATGATTATTGCTTTGGTCTGTGATACTGCACGTTGCCAATTTGCCAATCGTTCCTTTTGCGTGTGCTTAATGCGTTTAATTGATATTTAAAATGTCACAAAATTTATTTTGGATTTTGTCACAATTACGTCAGTATAGGTGCTCGATTCATCTGTCAGTCACTACTGGAGGTGTCACAACACACGGTGACATGTTGGCAACCCTTGTGAGCGCCGTCCAGTCTGAGGAGCAGGTGGCGGGAGAAATGACGATCTCCGATATTTTGAATTTGACTGCAGTACCTATTTGCCATTCTTACATACTGCACCTTTGACTTAAGTGTAAATATTGAGGTTAACATTAAACACTAAGATTAATAAATACTTTATGAGTATTATTCATACTTAATTCATGTTAACTAATGTAGTTAACTAATGTTAACAAATGAAAATTTAAGCATTACCGGAACTGTAGAGAATAAACATTTTTGGTAACGTAGTGATAAATGTGATTAAAAAATGCTACAAATGGAATGAAATGCAAAATGAATACAAGGTACTTGATCTCAAGTTATTAAAATAACTTTTACTTTTACCATCAACTTGATTGAAAAAAAATACAAGATCATTCATATCAAATGAGTAAGTCTGGCATCAGCAGCAGAACAGCTTCTTACATGGTTGGGCGGTTTAAAACACAATCATGGAATAAGTCATTGGATATCACAGTAATGGTATATCATTATGTAGTTATTTTTTTCTGGACATTCAAATTAATGTATTACATATTACATAACCATGTAATAATGTTTTTTCAATTATATATTGAGTGAAATACGTAAGCTCAAATATACGGCCTTTCATTTGTTTTATGTCTGCCATCAGAAACTGCTATTGTAGTACAACAGAATCTCCACCACACAGTGTATTTTAATAACTCCAATTTACAACTACTGTATGTATATCCAACTTCACCCACATGTTATAACACCACTTGGCACTTGTACTCCATGGCAAATCGCCACTGTTTGATCTTTCTTCATCGTGGCTGAATACAAACTATACTATCGCCTCACTCTAAACTGCTCAGTGTGGACTAGAAGGCGTTAGGTATTATAAACATTAACATTTCCTTTAAATATGCTTTGAAGTAATGTGTATTGTGAGTTGGAATTGAAGACTTATTTTATAAGATGTTTTGCATTTTCTTTTCCATTATTGCACTATTTGATTGTAAATTTTATTTGCTTATTTTTGTTCAACAGGACAAGATGTTTCACTTCTGGGTGAACACCTTCTTCATCCCTGGACCAGAGGAGAGCTCAGAGAAGGTTGAAAACGGAGGTTTAGTGAAGGAACTGGATGGAATCCAAACAACAGAACGGGGAGAGAATGACAGGGATTATCTAATCCTGACTTTAACCAAGAACGACTTGGATAAAGCCAATAAGGATAAAGCCAACCGATACTTCTCTCCAAACTTTAAGGTGTGTAAAGCACTGGTGCTCATCACATTCCAAATGCCATTCATTCAGGTGTTAAACTGTGGTGTTAAGCACATCTAAAGTTGCAATGTATAAATCTACAAATGCTCAATTGGCTAAAATGTTCTTTTTTTTTTCAATTAGGTGAAGCTGTACTTCACAAAAACAGTGGAGGAACCATCCAACTCGGAGGCCAGCACTTCTACATCTGTAACCCCGGATGTTAGCGATAATGAACCGGACCATTACCGGTATTCGGACACAACAGACTCGGACCCTGAAAATGAACAGTATGATGAAGAACAGATTACTAAAGTTTGAAATATTTTTATGGGAAGAAAAAAAGAAACCATACGTAATAGAGTTGTATAAAGGAGAAAACTTGAATATGAACTGAAAGCAAGTATTTTTTATTTTTTTTCGAATTATCTTTTTCCTCCAAGCAGAAGTAAGAAACACGTCACACAAAACGCCACCAGTTTTAGGGACAAAAATGCGGACCAATTTTTCATTTGTTCATCTGCCCCTCTCCATGAAGTATCAACACTGATGTTCTGTGGAGAACGGCATCATGTAAATACATGTTCATGCTGTAACACAAGAAAGGAAACCCAGTCAGGATGGGAGATCGTTTATGGGAGACATCCAGTGGAGATTGAAATTTGCTGTTCCATCAACCTGTTGACACCAAGGCCAGTGCTTTAATCAGCATTCATGCCCCCATGTCTGTCCTCCTTTAGTCTGTCCTACCTACTGTGAAACTCTTCTCATGCTGCTGGAAGGCTGCCATGTTTCAGTCGGGCTCTGTTGTGCAGTGGGATATTTCAGTCTGCTTTCATCATTATTATTACCACTACTAAAGTGGAGGTGGTAATGATTCTTTTAAACTACATGACATTGGCAGTAAACACACATAGCTCCATGTATTATAAGTTTTTTCCTCCTCTTTTTTTTTTTAATGCAAACACACAACACAACAGGGGAACCAGTGTTGCAATAATGTTGATCGAAGTGTGCATGTTATTGGAATCAGTTTCCATGTTGTCAAATAAATAGTATACAATGTTTTTCTAAAAGAAGTTTCTAAAGTCATTTACAATTTGATTGTATTTGGGAGGAAGTTGTTGCCATCACTCTTTTCTTCTGCATATGGGGTTTGAATCTGTTAACAGTCCCTCAGTGGCACTTCATTTTTATAATTCACAAGTTCCCCCTTTAAAATTGGCACTTGTTTAAATTGGCTCTTACAGGATGTCTTAGTTTTCTGTTTCACTTCTTAATGGTTCATGGTTTGAGCTCACATTAGCGCCAGTCATAAATCTGTTGTGGGATACTGATCAATCTTGCACGAGGCCTGGCCGCGGTTCATTCCAGCGATCACAGGTCAGCTTTGATGATGTACAGCATCTCATGTAATGCATGTCAACACGGAGAAGCCCTTTTCTGAATGTATCAACCTTGGATGCAAGTTTTGATTTGAATTCAACAGCATTCACATTGTTCTTTCTTTCTTTCTGGCGATGTCAGACATCCGATCTTTGGCTCCCTTTAAACATGTTTGTAGTCTTATCGTGCATGATCTAATGAAATCTCTATCATTTATCCAGCAATGGTGCTTGCTAAACTGCAAACTTACAATGCACAGTACAGTCGTTTGGGAGCAAAGAATCTCATGGTGCAAGCGTTCACTTCAAATACACTGCGGTGCTTGTCGTAACTGTTAGTTGCACTTTGATGTGCGTAACCAATTAGTCTCCATCAATTTGGTGTCCCTCACTAGCTAGAGTTCATTTCGAATTTTTTTTTCTTGTTCTTGAAAAGGCCTCATTCCCTTTGGAATGAGCATAGTGCAGCTACGGATTTTACTCAGTCTTGTGCTTGCTTCAGAAATATTAAAGCCCTATATATGAGAATATTTAAATGTATAATTTTCTTTTAAGCATGCCAAATCTTTTTTTTTTTTTTTTTTTTTTACATCTGGCTGATGTGGCCAGACCAAAAACACACACGCACACACACACACACAACCTTTCTCAGTCTCTTGGGCAAGAATCTTCACTAAGGGTAGCGAGTAAGCTGCCTTTCTTGTACTGTTAACGTTCAGGCTTCACTCTTCTCACCAGCCCTCTGCACACACCGTACATCTCGCCTTCCTTTAGAGAAAGATTACGTTTCCCTCACATGAGGAGGAGACCTGGCCTTCCTTCATGAGATTGTACACTAACCAATCCAGGAATAAAAGCAAAGCCTATCAAGGATTCTCATTTTGTTTACATTTTATCACATCACTGAAAACCTGCCAAAATTAAGCTTTATCATTTTTGTTTTATAATTTTTCTTTGTGTTCAGAAGAGGAGGCGGGGCCCATGGGAGGTATTATTTGCCTTACTTGAAGTTGACAATGCTTACTCTTCTACTGCTTTGATACCTACCATTCTGCCCAGGCACTGACTTATTTAAAGCTACTATAATAGAGCAACATATTGTACTAGACATTTGCACTGTTACAGGTCTTTGCAGGGTTTCAGTCAGCGGTCCACAGTATTTTTTTTTGTTCTTGATTTTTTTTTTTTTTTTTCTGGAAATGCTTTACAGCAATCAAACGTAGGAGAATAGAGGTAAAAAGACAAATAACGTCTATGTGCATCCCAATAGAATCAAATGTTTTTAATGACTGAAAATATTTAGTTTTTTTTAAGAAAGCATAAAATAGAAAAAAAAAATAAAGCGACTATTTATGAAAGTATTCGTTCACATTCTGGCAAAGACCCTCTGAAGGTAGTCCGTCTAAATGTAAGCTGATGTCTTTTGGATGTTTAGCGGTTTAATGTGCGAAGAGCATCACGTGATGAATTTCGGTTTAAAGGGATTGTTTTCTCAAAAATTCTGTCATAGTTGCCCTCATGTCATTCCAAACCTGTATGAACACAAAATAAGATATTTTAAAGAACTCTTTTTTTTTTTCGTATAATGAAACGCAATGTTGTTTTGGACCCCATTGACTTTCTTCTACTTCTGTTGTCCATATAATGAAAGTCATACAGGTTTAGAACAATATGAGGATGAGTAAATGACACTGACAAACATATTTAGGTGAACTATCCTTTTAAGCCTCAGCCCATCTCAATGAAATGACACGCATCACCTGCCATTTTGACAATTTAGAGACAGTACCTTTACACACAGACCCTCAGACATCCTGTACGTGGCACGGGAGTGTGGAGCTCACAGGCAGCATGAAAACATTTATTTTCAGCTTTAATGAAAAACAAAACATCTTCAAATGTGTCAGTGTATATGTTTCACGTCACTCTTTCTTAGCTGATTTGTGCAATATGATGTTATGATGCCTGTGGTTGCCACAAAGTGCCTCTTGTTTACAGTTAAAGAAAAGTACTCTTTAAAAACTGTCGGATAGGACATCGTCATGCGTCCGGATGAATGGATGGGGTGGTACTGTGCACTAAATCGTCCAGCTAGACTTGCAACACGGGGCCCTTTGGACTTCGGCCATGCTCCATTAGAAAGCATTCTCCTCCTCAGAGGGTTTTTACAGTCAAGTAATGTAAACGTGGTATATTTTCAGTCTCTTAAGCAAACAGCCTTACTCCGTTTCAGCCTGTTCAGATACTCTTCTGCTGTGCAACAGTTGCTCTGTGTGTAATGCCTATGCACTGAGAATACACAAACCAACCATATTGAAATATTGTACAGGTAATCATGTTGCTCATACAAATCACATGTTTGTTTGTAATTGTATGTGTAAACTGCCCTTTATCTTAGTGTTATAAACTCCACATAAATCCAATAAAGTCTCATTCTTGTCAAGTTTGTTGTTTTTGACAGAATTCGAAATGTGTGCACTGAATTTGAAGCATAGTTTATTTTTTTTCTATTTAAGGATACATTTTGGCTTCAGTAACACTTTATTTTACAGTGTCCTTGTTTGTTACATGGAGTTATTACAGTAATAACTATTAATTATGCATAATTGCATGCAACTAACCTACACCAAACCCTAAGCCTAATCCTATAATAAGTATTGGTAGTGTGGTCAAGATCAGCACTCCTTAAATTAATCTAAAAGATCCACATTCACTATCTGAGAAATGTCTTCTATTTTATCAATATTTAGAATAAGACACTACAGAGCTGTTACCTATCAAATGAAATCCTTAACAACAAAATTAATCTTTGTATTGTAGAGGTGACACAGGAGTTGCATCTGAATCGGTACAGTTACTACTGCATAAATGATGTTGAATAAATAAAATTGTTTATTGAACGATCGTGGTCATTTTAGTGAAAACGACCTTACTTTTGTGATATTGCTTAATCAAATCTTGTTATTAAAAAATATTTCCAACAAGTAAAATCATATCTTGAATTTTGTGGGCATTTGTCTTAATTTTGGTGACATTTTTCACACAATCCCACCTTCTATTTCTGACCACAGTCAATAGCTTATTTACTTATTTCTAATTCGATTTCTTTCGTTACTGTTGTGCCAGGTTAGATATCAAATCTAGAAATAAGTTATTGATTTTGATGAGAATAAGTTATTGATTGCACTTGGAGGAAGCAATTTAGTGATATTCTCACATGCAGTTGGGTTCTTAAAAATAAAATCCAGAGTCCTTTTAAATGTACACTGACATTTAGTGGTTTAATGTGTGATTACCAAGGAGTATCTCATGATGAACTTATTTCACAGAATTTAAATGAGACTGATCTCGAGCACTACAACAGCAAGTACATGTAGTCAATTTATATACTTACCTTACTTAACTTTATGTAGACAGCAGTGTACATACAGCAGCAAATACACACACATTTTATAATAAGTCTTTTAAAAACATGATATATAGGAATTCTTATATATTCGATTTGCACAAAGGGAGTTTAAATCTCTGGCCTGAGGGAGGCAGTTTAAATGCAGTACATAGTGGGTGGGTGCCCAGACAGCAACATAGTGTCGGGCCAGATCCAGCCTACTTTTGGACCGTGTGGAATCCATGTGTACCAGATGTAGGGCGGATCTGGGCCGACACTGTTGCTGTCTGGGATTGGAAAGGATTAACTGGCCCTATAGTCACCCTGTTAATATATTTGTCCTTAAGTTGGTCCCCACTATCTTGCTACACATTGTAAGTAAACTACTCAGCTTACTCCTATTCTTTATATTGAGATTGCCATACCAACAAATTATGGAAAAACTTAAGACAGATTCAATAAAACAGTTGTAAAACATTTTCATAAAAGAAACATCCATATTAATAGTTCGAAGTTTCCTCAGAAAATACATACGCTGAAGAGCTTTCCCTCTAATAATGTCAGTGTTTGCCTCGGATTTTAGTTTAGTATCATCAAATACAGTCCCTAAATACTCCCAGATAGTAAATTACATCTGGCCCAGTTGTGGCCCACATCTCCCACATTCTTCTGGCCCACATACCGCATGGAATGATGGCGATGACTTAACCTGAGTGTGGCCGGAAATAGCATACATATCCTGGCCTCATCTGGTCCAACTATGGCATATATGGCTCAGTTCTGGAAGCGGCAAAGTTTATATAGGCCGTATCTGGCCTACACACATCAAGCAGGATTTAGTGTGAGTTGTGGCTTGCTGTGTGTGCATCCCAAATGACCTTTGCCGCTGCCAGAACTTAGCCATATGTGCCATATTTTGCCCAGAATAGGCCCGGATATGTTTGCTATCTGGGTTTATAGAGCTTGAAAGCTTACCTGATGTCCCTTTATGACAGCAGGCAACACAGGTAGAGTTCTTCAAACGGAAATCAATGGACATCCATTTGTTTTAGAAGCATTAATGTTTAAAAATTAATAAAATGATCTACCACTGGAACAGGACTCCCATCTCACTGACTCACTGCACTTTTAATAATGTGTCTCCCCTCAAAGATGCTCCCACAGTCGTCAGTATATAATGAAAACAAAAGGGGACAAAACACAACCCTGTGGGGTAGCAGTAGAAGACAACAATGCATTGAACGACACCATTGGCACATACTCTTTGGGATCTATTGGTTAAAAAATACACCAACCAACACACAATGTTTAAATCTAAATGAAAATTGTCTGTAAGTTTCCTTGCCAAAATATGGGGCTGAACCCAATTAAAAGCAAAGGAGAAATCAATGAAAAGCAAACGTACATGATTTTTTATACCTTCCAAATGTCTTAAAATCATGTATAATTGAAAAATATGTATAATTAAACTGAAACAAGGACACTTTAAAATAAAGTGTTACCTCTGGTTCAATACCATTTAAGAGTATTTCAACAGCAATTGTGTCATAATGTTGATTACTGCAAACATTTCAACTCATCCCTTGCTGTTTTTGTTTAAAAAAATCAAGATTACTGCAAGGGATTTATACGAAAGTGAATGGGGCCTTTTCTTGGATGCTTTTACAACTTATGACGTTTATACGAAGCTTATATAACAATATGAAGCTTATAATTTTATTAAAGCACCTTCTTTAAATGTGTGTATTATTTGAACTGTGCCGCTGTCTAAATCCCTTTGCATATAACTTAAAAATACACACATCTCACTAGCATAAACATAAAACCTAACCATTTTAGTGTGAAAAAAGAAATGACTAACCTTATCTTTTTATGTTTACAAATGTCTCACTGTGACAGATTTTTCCCTTTTTTTTCTAAGAAAAGAAGACGAAATTAAAATGAATAGGTGTGATTCAAAGAATGATTCCACAAAAACTGTCGATTGAGTATAACTTGCATTGAACCTAGAATATTACTTTAAGGAGCCCAAAATTCAAATTGTAATGTGCATATTCATGAAAACAAATCAGAAGTTTTCATTCAAATAATGATTGTCTCAGTCATGAAAATACTATTGGGGGAATCTAGTCTAGCTTTATCTGGCCAAATGCATTAGCATGATGACTGTTTTACTTGAGTAGGCCTCACTTTTTGTTGCCAGCTGCCAATTACAGCTCTGGTAACTGGCTGAACTCATGATTTCAGTCTCATGCTGAAGGTGCTTTTCATGTCAGCTGAAGAAAAATCCAGGAAAACGAATGTAGTTCTGTTTTTCTTTCTTTAACTTCTCTAAAACTACTCTGGGGGACTATTTAGATTTTCTCAACGGCACGAAGAAATATTTATTACCTTCTGTAAATAAACTGCCTTATGGGATACATCTTTGTGCCCAGAAAATAAACTTAGATTTTAAATATATCTCTATTAGGTTTAAAAAGAGGTCCAAGTAAAAAAAACCAAACCACACTTTGTGTCTGGAGCCTGACTGGAGATCTGTTAATGTTAATGACCTCAGATTTACCCTTCTGCCCGGTTATCTATAAATAAAGGCTTCACTGTCGGACCTACAGGAGCCATAGAGACGCTGCTTATAAACTCCATGCACGAACCTCACTAATAACCAAGACCAAATTGGTTTAATGTACAGACTGATGAGCTTAGTCATCTTCACCACAGATCTTTGATATCGCCGCATCTGCTGTTTGATATAAATGTGGCATGACAAACCCTTTTGAGAGGATATGATTTGAATTTAGTATATTATTATTCAAGGTCAAGGTCTGTTTTGCTCAGTTCATATTTGTTTGTTCTTTGGGCCGAGATTAAGTCCTACATTAAAAAGATAATTTAATAGAGAATCCCCTTTAAAATTGTCTACAAATTAATATTCAAATAAATATACAAATTACTCAAATAAGTTGCTACTCCGAAATCTATGACATTATTACATTACGCTAACTTTATTTGTCTTACCCCATTAGCAAATTGTTTATTTGTTTATTGTTTTGTTCTTGTTTTAAGCAAAATAATAAGTGAATTGAATAAAGCAGATTATATAAAATAGTTTCATGGTTTTAATTATAACAGTGTTTTATGATTACTTATTGCTACTGTTTTAATACACAACCCTCCCATTCTTGATCAGTGTTTTTGTCTTGTTTTCCCATAAAAAATAAAAATAACCTTGATTTATTTGTGCACAAAATATTTGCATATTGCATAATATACTTATAAAATAATAAAATAATTTTACATTCTCAAAAAATATTTTACAAATTATTATTATTATTATTATTATTATTATTATTATTATTATTATTATACAATAAAAAATATAATGAGTTCAAATTTAACATATTATATTAAAATTATGACATTTAATTATGATTTGTTCATTAAAGACATTTTAAGGCGGGACAAAAAAATCCTCACATTAAAAAAAATTACTTTTTGTGCTAAATCAGGGACACCAGAATTTCTTCAAACATATCTAATAATTATCATAACAAAATAACATTTGTGCCTCTAATGCTTTAATTGTGCCTAAATCATATAACATACAGTCCAATTTGTCCTGTTTGCTGATGAAGGAAGAGCCAGCAGTGACACAGGACAAGCTCAGCTCAGGACATCAAAAGGAGAAGTAAAGGTTTCAACACCACCTCTCCTTTCCACATTCACATTGTGACCATGTCATGGTGAACATCCTCAACCAGGCTTGCTCTCACAACCTCGTGATGAATCACAGTGTCGTGCTGTCCCTTTTTTATTTCTCTCTTTCTCTGACATTTATATGCACTATTTTGCATCTTTACAAATTCATTCATGCTGTTTAATTTTCAACAGTTGCCCTGAACATGTGTTTGAATCAAACCAAAAAGTGCATAAACATTTTATAACCAGTGGTTGACACTTTTTATTTATTTACAACAAAAAAATACACAATCAAGGTTTCAAGGATGGTTTATTGCCATTCCAAAAACATGAGTACATGAGTACAAGTGCATGAAAAGAACGTAACTAAGTACTGAGTGTCATTGCTGTAATCAGTGTCAATGCTGTGGTCTTGAGGGTTAAACAATCAGACCTGGTTCTGCGGTTTGTGTTCCACTCGTGGCCCAGGTCATCAGATGTAACGGATGCATTTAAAGTTCTGCTTTTCTTGTCAGTGTAATTGACTGAAGCTCAGGGCAGTTACCTAACAACAGCAGCAGAAGCATTCTTCCCAAGAGGAGCATGACATAACCGCCTCCCACACGCTCTAGCCTTAGTAGCTACAGAGAGGGAACAACCTTCTTTGGGAGCTGGGGAAAGTTTGCTTAAAAAGAAAGTTACCTTCTGTGGAAGTAATTTTGTGTGAAAAATCACGCCTTTTCTTGGAGTTCGGGAAAGGCAATATGAGACTTTGCTACTTTGCATTTTTTTCCACATTAGACTCTCACAAGAGAGCTGCAAATAAGAGGATGAAACAGCCTGTCTGTTTCCAGCCTGTCACAAGCGGCTCATTGTGAGACTTGCTGTTGGACAGTCTTGCATAAGACGTATTTACTTCAGTGTCTTCCAGCATGAAGACCAGCATCAGGCTGTGTTTGTGCTTAAATCATGTGTAGCTGCGGTCGGGTTTCACATACATGATACAAGTCTGACATACCAATTCAACTCAGCAAATCGGAATTCTTTCTCTTTTCATTATTCATTTTTCATCATTCTTATCATTATTTTTGTCTCGTTTTCCAGTAAAACATTTTAGCATCTCTAAAACAAGTTACATTAAAAGAAAAAAATTTCAGTGCACAGTACGAATAACCATTTAATCTCTGATCATTCGTAAGTGTGAACTTGTGAAAAAGTCTCTAAAGGGGCAATGGAGTCATTAAATCTCGTGACAAAATTGCTAAATTGGCAACACTGCTCAGGAGATCGCTAATCGTAAACACATGCAACCTCATAGCATAGACGATACCGGACACTCAACAGAGGGATCTCAGGCTACGTTTACACGACAACGATAACGGAAAACTTAAAACGGAAACGTTTTTCCTTTGAGTTTTCCGCGTAGCTACAGATGACACCATTGTCAAAACGATTCCCATTCACACGGATTCACGAATACGACTAAAACGCTGTAGCCTATTCTGCTGTTAGATGGCGATGAAACACTATAGATCGAACAGGTAATACGCATGTGCATGACGTCATCGTCTTCAGAGATTCGCGTTTTTGTTGTTTACATGGAGACCGTTTTCAAAAACGTGCACATTGAAACCCGTTTTCAAAAGTTTGCGTTTTCATGCACCCAAAACGCTTTTGTCGTGTAAACGAATGGCCAAACTGCATGAAATGTTTTACATTTTTAGTTGGAAACGGTGTCCAGCCCCTCAATCACAGAGAACGTAATCAAGGAGAACAGAAACAGGTGTGTGGAAACTAATTAACAGCCAGGGAAACTAATTAGCAACTCTAACAGAGCAAACAATAACAAAACAGAACTTAGCTGGAAAAAGAGGGCAATAAAAAATATGATTTGGCCTCTGATCCACAGCTCTGTATACAGACATGAGACAGAGAGGGCAGGTAGAAACGTGTGTCTTGGCTGGAGCGGAGGGTCTGCTGACAGACAGACAGGTGGACCTTGTTCCTCTCCGTCTCCAGCCAAGACAATGCAGTCATCGGCACTCACACTGCCAACATGGCTGAGCGCAGACAGACAGAGAAATTACGACCGCTCAGTCTGTCTGGCACATGAGTAATGAGAAGTAATCTCAGTTTTATCTATGGATAATATTAATAGTTATGTGTAAACAAACTTACACATGCTGATAATCATGATGTATAACAGTGTAAGAGAGCAATAATAGTGGCTATACCAGAATGAGCCTAAAGTCGAACACTGCTCGACAGCAACGAGACTGCGACTCCCAGCATGCTTTTGAATGGAACTCTTTTGGCTGTGACGAAGGAGGAGCTACTCATCTCTAGCAGAGGACAAGTGGGATTCACCACAGTTCTCCTTAACATCAGTCAGTTCATCTGAAGTAGAGAACTGGAATAATCGTAATAGGCTTACTTTTTGCTAATTATTCAGAAAAAGTTCCTAAAACTTTTATATTGTGCCTCAAGCATCTATGATATGTTGTTGGTTGTTTTGGTGTTTGTTTTCTTTTGTAAAGGATGGTTAGTTGTTGTTTTTTTAGTTGAATTAGAAGAATAGAGGGAAAGTATAGGTTAGCTGTCCCAGAAGACTATTGTTTTGTTATTTTTCATTAGGAATGTTTTAACCCTGTGGGAGTTGGAGTTTAGATTAGATTAGTTAGCTCATCAGTTCTTATTTAAGTCTTGTTTATATTTACATGTTCTTTGTTTTTGTTACTTTTTGCTGCCAATACATTTATTTTCTCTCTCTTTTTTGCCGTCCGATTTGTTTTTCAAATTTTCTGAACGGCTTTCTATGTTGGTCCCAAATTTAGATTGTAAGTTACAGCAGTCATTACATGTATAACTCAATTCAGATACAATTAAACAAGAATTTCATGAAGGCTAATGTTACATTCATTTAAGCATTTGAGCATGCATTTTTGATGCATATTAACATGCCAGATAGTATGTCAGACTGACTTCAGCAGGTTTAGTGTTCACATTGTGCCACCACCGGTGTTGCTTGCCCTCAAATATTATTGTGGCCATCTGTAATGAATCAAGTCCTTCCCTTCAAAAGTGCTGAAAACAAACTGAACATAACATTCAGACTCCATTGTTTTGGTTTAATCTTTCAAATAAACAGCTAGTCTGGGGTTATTGACAACAATTATAGTCATTGTTTGCTGAAGGCTAAGGTTGTGTGTGGTCTCAAAGTTGAAGAAAAGCATTTTCTCTTGTACTTCATTAAATTTGTTTTATTTCTACATCTGTTATATAATCACATTTATACTAGCAGTACATTGCCTTGCTCTTCTCAATTCATGCTGCAAAAATACAGCAGTAGATCAAATTTCCTCATCTGTGTGAGTGAGTGGGGATCTCTCTCTGAGAGGTTTGAGTTTGTCCTTGAAATATTTTAGAAGTTAATCTGAGGAGATATTTGATTTCTTTGCCATCTTTGTGGTGTATCTAATATGATACATTTCAGTCATTTAAAAAAATCACGAATGACCTTACTAATATCAACCAAAACCCCTCAAGGTCTCAGTCTGAGATAAATAAGAGTTTTTTAAGGTATGGTTCACCCAAAAACTGTGACTTCCTCTGTTCTGTGGAACACAGAAGGCAAATTTTCAATTCAATTCAATTTCTGCAATTACAAAGAAAGTTTTCAAGGTTCGTAAAGGACACAAAAGCATCATTTAAAGTATCATAAAAGTAGTCCATATAACTTGTGCAAGACATCTGAAGTCATATGATAGAAAAAGCTGTCATAATTAATTTTATTCCTCTAATGGCTACAGATCATAAAGTGAGTGAGTTGAACTTGAGACCTGAAATAAAAATGTACGTGAAGAAATCATTTAAACTAGGGCTGCAACTGAAATTGGATACTTTCTAAACTTCTTTTGAATATGTATTTACTTTGCGACCGTTAAAAAGGTATGTTCTATACAGTATCTCATTTGACATACCAGTGGCAGTTGTGTTGCTTCACTGCCATCAATGAAATCTCTTCCATGGCCTTATGGGATACAGTGTCCATTGGATGTGCACTTGGGAATCTCGTTGTAAGCCATTCCGGACCTTTTCGTCTATGTTTTCTTGAATACTGTGAATTTTAAAATACTACTCTTTTCACATATTGTTCTTCTCCTACTATGAAAGTTTGAATATTTGTACACAGCCTAGTATTGTCCTCACCTACAGTACTATTACAGTATATTGAAAAGAGTAGCAAGAATATTCTACAAAAATACACCGTTTGTGTTCCACAGAATAAAGCAAGGAATACAGGTTTGAAACAACATGAGGATAAAAACAATAGTAGGTGAAGTATCACTTTAAGGAACAGCCACTCATTGGACACATATGTCTACATGTAGCTACAGTATTGTAACATCTGCAATGTGAGTGGATTCTTCTCAAGCCCATCTGGGAGAAGCTCCCTGCGCGGTCTCCAGAGCCTTGCTGGGAGAGATAGATGTCCTGTCTGAGTCGGCCTGTTTAGGGCTCAACCTGTGCCCTAAACCTAATGACCCTAGGGAGGTGAGGGGACACTACAACAGTCGCTTCCACCCCCCCCCCCCATCCCCCCACACTCTCTTAAGAAGCCAGAACAAGGCCAGAGGAGAGCAGACACAGAGCCGAAGCTTCCCCTGGGGAGCCTTACTGAAGCCTTTCATGTTCTCCACAAGACTGCACTATGGACAACATGAACAGAGGATGTATAAAAAAAATTCTTCTTTCTTTTTTTTATGAAGGAATGACCTTGCAGGAGCATTTGATCAAAAACTCTGTATGTGAATTGAAAAAATAAAGAAAGGGAAGATGAAAAAGAGACAAAGGATCCATATTTAAATCTGAAGTTCAGCGAACCCTCAATGAGTCAGTTGTTTTCTCTTCCTCGCCCCAAAGTCTTCTTCCTACTGGTTGTGTGCTAAATCTATATTTACTCAAGCTACTTTTATTCAGGCCCTGTAGCCTTGTAAAAGTTCCTTTGATTTTAAAAGAGCGGTAAACAAATATCAACACTTCTGCCATATGGATTTACTTATTGATTAGATAAACAAAGACATAAAAAATAAACTTTCTTTCATGTTCTACATGCAGTGGTAGAATATGGCTCATGGCGAACATAGCAACACTATGGTTATAAGGTGCAACTACTTTTTTTTAGTATAACACTTTAGCATAATACACATTTTTGAAGGAAGTCTGTGTTCAGCAAGGCTGCATTTATTTGTTCAAGAATATAAAACAATGATACTGTGAAATATTATTACAATGTAAAAGAACTGTTTTTGCTGCTTAATATTTTTGTGGAAACTACCATTTAAAAGTTTGGGCTAAGTAAGATTTAAAAAAAATAATATATTCAGCAAGGATGCATTAAATTGATCAAAAGTGACAGTTTTTTCAGCATTGATAATAATAAAAAAATGTATTAATAATTGTGCACCAAATAGCCTAATGATTGAATACCAAATTAGCATATTTGTAAGACTTCTGAAAACCTTTAAGTTTTAATCGTATTTCACAATATGATTATTTTCTCTGTATTTTAGATCAAATAAATGCAGCCTTGGTGATCATAAGAGACTTAAAAAAAACTTTTGTCTGGTAGCATTGGTTTACTTTTTCAATGATGCAACCAATTAAGCAGTTGAGATTAAGCAATATAGTATATATTTCTTTATATGTATATCGAACTTTATATAAAGAACTGGGTGATAATTTAGTTTGCGATTTGAGATGATATAAAAACAATCAAGCAGTTTAGATTTTTCTATATAGTGTATATAACTTTACCTGAGTATACTGTATGTATGCAGATAAAGATAGATATACTATTTATCCACCTTTATTTATATTTTATATAGATAGGCCTAGTTGTGCAATAATATAGTTAACATGTTGCACTGATATAAATTGGCTGCACATTTGAGGCTTTAAAGCTCAATGTGGTCTGTAGCCTGTAGCCTGGGCCGGAGAGCTTTAACCTGGACAGAAATCACACACAGACGGCTGGAAACACGACCGCCTCGCATCAATAGTGCTACACACCAGTGCACACTCTGGTTCCCACAATCTGTTAAAACAGTTGAAGAGGTCACTTTCTCTCATATAACCCGCCCCCTCGCTCCGCTGCACAGCTGTCTTTCTTCAGATTAAGCCAAGAATAAAGCAGGAAGTGGAAATTAAACAAGGGCAGAGTCATGTAAGTTATCAAGGATGGAGAAGCCTGTATCCAACAACCCATGAAGTGGGACATCAAAGTTTGCTCAGCAACGGAAATAATAACAGAAAGCAGAGAAATTATGGCTTTATTTCATTACACTGCTGCTTTCATTCTTTAGTTTTGTAGCCAGTCAAATTAAGTTTCTTCATCTATGGGCATTTGAGAATAATTTTTATTGCTAGGACTTTATGTATCCTAAACACACACAAATATTTGTACAACTTTTTGACAAATACAGCTTGATTTACAAGTGACATTAACTTGTCTCCACTCATCACATGTGTCATACTGTATTTCATCTCAAGTTCGTCCAGACAGCAAGATAGTGTCGGCCCAGATTCGGGCCACATCTGGTACATGTGGATTCAACGTGTATCAGAGTTCATTAACTTTTGAAAAAACTTTTTTATGGTCAACATGTTGGTTGTAGTGGTAACTAAAATTAAATAACTGAACTAAATGATTTTCACACAAAAATATTTAAAGGCTTATTTTATAATGCATTGTCATATTTTAGTTTTTTAGGGAAAAACAATAGCAAAAATCAGTTCTGACATTTTCTATATTTTATTTCCTTAACCATAGCTTTCCTAATTAGGCATTAATGCAGTGACATTATGCATTGACACATTGTTTTAATGCGATAGTCATTTAAAAAAATAAGAAAAAAAGAAAAAATGCCAGTAAAAGAAAATATATTAAAATATTACATTTGATGGCCAAGCATTCAAGTGGATGATACCAAGCTGAACTGTCTGGGATAGAAGCTCTTGCTTTCTCATTTTCCTACACTGCTGCTTCACATTCAAAAACATTTTGTACCACTTAAGTAAAAGCCATGATTGTATGTAGATTCCAGTAATACAGACAGGATCTCTTCATTTTAGTCCTGCCTCCAGAAGTAATAAAAGAGACCGGACGCACAGACCTCTGGAAATGACTGAAAAAAAAAAGGACTTACATTAAAAGAGTTCATAAATCAAAACTGTAACATGTTTAGATCTAAACATGGAGCTCAGCTGCTGGATGGCTAGATTATTTCATCAGATGCAAAAATGAGGCGAAAATTTGTGATTAAGGAAACCAGAGGCATCTTTATTAAGATAATTTTACATAGTTGGACCTAAGAATGTGTGTTCAGTGTGTTCCTCCTTTTCTATTCATTTGCTCTGTTTGTTTTGGCTGGCTATCACTGAAGGAAAAGGATCTTTTTTCCTCCAGCAAGGCCAGAGGAGGCCTGTATACGCGTGTGCTCTCCGCTCAGGCCAGCGAGATGTTGGCCAACAAGGCCTCTCTTGTTCTGCCTGTCTCTGTGCTACCAGAGGTCATGGGATGAGTCACACATGAAGGCAATGCATAGAAGCAACGCGGCAGACCTTTACAGCT
The DNA here is from genome assembly GCF_051911475.1 of Siphateles boraxobius. Taxonomy (NCBI): domain Eukaryota; kingdom Metazoa; phylum Chordata; class Actinopteri; order Cypriniformes; family Leuciscidae; genus Siphateles; species Siphateles boraxobius. The sequence goes on from NW_027509097.1 coordinate 17,844,275, forward strand.
TCTGCAGGTGGATAAATACCACACAAAAGCAACGGCGGAAAGATGTGTGTGTGTTTGTGTTGTAGTCTGCTTTAGACCATAGAGCACCATCAGAAACAGAAGGGTTCAACTGTTACAGACGGTAATGTGCTGGAACTTGCGCTGTTTATCTTCAAACTCCTAAATAGTGATGATATTGTAAATAGCCCTTTCCTACAACATTCTTTTGTGATTTACTTTTAACCATTTGGTCTCAAGGTGTTTTTAGTGGATCTTTGCTCAGGTTTAGCACATAATCAACTAACATCTGACAAACAGAACATGTCCAAGTATTTTTTTTCTGCTAAATCTGAACGGTATATTTCATTATCTTTTCAGCAAACTTTTGCTGTCCTTGAAAAGTGTGCAGTCCTTTTATGAATGCTACTTATTTTGTATACTGTAACTTTATTTCTAAACATTTTTACAAAAACAACAACTAAACATTCCTTGACAACAACGGTGGCCCAAATAAAAGAGATACAGAAATAAAAAAAAGTGGAAAAGAAAATACATAAAACACTATGTAAAATGAAAGAATTTTTTTTTTTTATACAACAGGGAATAAGTAAAAGTTCCACACTGATCAGTTCACCCTCAATGCCTCAATATACTGTATATACTAATAGGTGTCCACCTTTGTATGAAAATGTCCATATTAATGCATTTTTATGCAATCACTGTACTTTTATTAAGTGTTTGTGGGTTTTATGATCAAGGTCTGCTTATTCAAGAATTTCGACAAAACAAAATAGCATACTGTCACAAGGATGAAGATGATGAAGACATATGACAGGATTATAAAAAATAAACAAGGTTTTATTAAACTAGAAGGTAGCAAATGTAACACACAAACAATAACCGACAACTAAAGACTGAACACAGAGGAACTAATTACACAGGGGTAACAATCTAAATGATGTGCAGCTGTGGTGGAAGATTAGTGTCCATGGGAGCAGATGAGTGGTGGGAAACTAATACAAAGAAACATGTGACTGATGACAAGAAACTGAAAGTTCATGAAAGTGAAACTAAAGATGAGTGAGTCCAGATAACCGTGACATACTTGTTAGCCTTTCCACGCCTTTGTTGCCATTGGCTTTTGGGCTTGCTTAGTTGGGGACATGTAATTTTATTAACAATATTATTATAACATTATTTTTTGTTATCTCTGTAAAGATGATTTGAAAAAATGTATACAACCTCCCCGCTCCATGTTTGTCTCAACGTTCAATGTAAGTGCACCAAAAGTTGAAATTGTGTGTTTTGATTTGGAAAGCGCATCAACCTCAGAAAACAAGAAAAATTTGATTTTTAGAAAAATGGATTTTATCATAACACATGCTTGTTCATAATTTAAAGTGCCCCTATTAAGCTATTTTAAAGGTTTCTAATTTTATTTTGGAGGTCTCCTATAATAGATTTACATGCATTAAAGGTAAAAAAAAAATACTTACATTTTCTCATAATATATATTACACATCATCTAATTTCTCAAAGAGTCTGACAAGGATTTTCGAAGATTCAGTCTCTCCGAGAGACTCTGCTCTGATTGGTCAGATGGCCCAGTCTGTTGTGATTGGTCTACCGCTTACAACGCTATAAGCACAATACAGCACGAAACAACACGAAATGGCCTTTCCATATCTGAATTTCAACTCCGGAGGATTCCTCAGCACTCGACATACAGTGGTGAGACCAGTAATGATGGTGTCGTTTAATTTTCCGTATCAATTCCAGCATGAGTCCTCATCCTTTTGAAATGCATGCAAAGTAGATTCACAGCACTGAAAACAGCATCATCTCGACCTGTCGACACCACAAACCAAACTCTTCTAGGCCTCAGCTACAACTACAGTGTTTGAGAACGGGTCAAATTAGACGTTGCAAATGAAGACCATAGGTTGCATTATGTTACATTGTTACGTAGGTATGTAACAATCAAGCTGTAACTCGTTTTGGCAATCGATTCTTTCTTTTAGGAGACAATTACTTTATTTGTAGCGCACTTTGACCTTTTACATTCACAAAAAGCTATATTATACACTGCGTGAAAGGTAATATACGAAAGAGCATAACAGGGGCACTTTTTTAATAATGCCAACATATTGATGTTCTTTTGCATCTCTGGTGTCTACATGTTTAGAATAAGACAGACTGAACAAAATACAAAATGAGGGGTGATTAAATAATGACAGCAAATATTCCTTCAGTACATTTAGAGGATAACAACTGCAAAACATTACAGACTTGCATTTCTAATGAGGTTTTCTTTTCTTTCTCTCTTTTTTGTGAGAAATATGAGAGTGGTTCTGAAGGTCAAGTGTGCAGTGGGGGTGGCAGGGGTTAATGAGGATGGCAGAGGGGGTCTTACGCACATACACAAGTGTGTGAAAGGGTTAAAAAGGTTTTAGTCAGGGAGCGCAACCCCAGATTAAATGGCCAGTAGAACAATACCACGGATTTATTTCAGATAACCCACATTACCAACCAGCGAGATGGAACCTTTTAGCCCTGAAACAAAATAATAAGTATCTTTACAACCAGCCTATTAACTACCATCTGTTGGGCCGCTGACCAGACCCTCTGGCTGCAGAGAGCGTGTCGTTTAGCGTGGGAGCGAGAGGTGGCTGGAGGGGGAGGAAAGAAAAAGAGAGATTAAGAGAAAGAGTCAATCTGTTTCACAAAAGCGATTTATTTATAATGTCAAAAAAAGCTAAAGCTAAAGCATACCACCAATGATGGAAGCTCAAAACAGATTGCAATATGAGAGAAATACCAATCTTTAATGAATAGTTATGTTAAACATTAAACAATTTTTTCACCACATTATTTAGTTTATTAGCCTATAGATTGTTAATTGACATCAAGTAAGTCCTATATTTTTAATCCCAAGTAGTCACGGCCATGGCAAGCGATACAAAAATGAATTCATGTGTTCATTTGGATTGGTTTATTTTATAAAATTGGTCTAAATTACCTCTCCACATAATAGTAGTAATTGCGACATCACATTTTTCTTCATTTTGAATGTGGACAGACACGTTACTCGACGCTGCTTACAATTGCCAAACAACTTGGCACATAAACATAACCATCTGCATTTTGCAACGGCTTCAAAAGTGGTTTATCCAATTAGAATTTAGAGTCAGAACTATTTGTTTCATAGCACTGTCTCCCAATTCACCTACACTATGCAGCAAAACTATATGTTGTTTGATGGGAAAGTACATTGAAGATCTGCCAGTTGCTTTCTTTCATGCATCAAGTGCTGCTGATACTTTTGAATAATGATGGATTTAATAATGTGCAGATAATGCAAGCCAAACATCCCTCTTTTGAAATTTTACAATCTGCATCTTTATTAAATGGTTTCACAATGTGTTTCAGATGAAACATGGATAAAGCAAATAAATAATTTTGATTAAGTTAAAATTTGATTCACATCATTTCAAGTAAAAATTTTGTATAGTGCATTTAAAATGACCAAACACATGGCGCTGGAGCTCTTTATTGATTTCTGGTTTGGCAGCATCACATCTGTCAGATCAATATAACAGTCCCCATCTGACCCCCGCCACATCTGAATGACACAATACATGCCAAAATAAATATGAATTTTATGTATTGAATCCATGAGACTGACAATTTTCCTTGGAGATTATTTTATAAAAAGAAATGTCTTAAGAGACACACATTTACTTTAGTAGTAAACACACCGTATTCACAAAAATGACCCAGTTTGACTTAAATCTTTAAGAGCAGCATTTACTGTAAGTTCCCTGGAGCAGCTGATCACTCATTTAATGAATCAAGTGAAAGCGAATTAGTATTAACCATTATGCACAATATATTGGAAACTTATCGGTTGTCAGCCAGATAATTTTGTAGTATTGACCCATATAAATGAAAAAAAAAAATACTGGATATTTAATTTTATCTATCAATTTTCACTATTGTTCCATTTATATTACCAGCCAATTACATTACCATTGCTGTCATCTATCGCTCACTTAAAGTTACTCTTTAAAAACACTAATAATTAAATAACACTGTTAAATAATCTTTAGCAAATCTATTTTCATTTTTAATACTGTACATTATAACAATGCCTACATTCACTTGTACCATTTAAAATAAAATAAAAAAGATTTTGGTGTTATGTTTTTAATTTGGCAAGATAGTGTAGAAATTAATGACATTATAAATTAAATAAATATAAAATAAATATTTATATTAAAAATATTTAATTAGATCTAATAAATGTTTAACTTAATAATAGTACATGTATTTAATAAATCTCATTAATGAGTAATAACAAAAAATAATTGTCTCCTTATTGGTATTGGACAGAATCAGAATGCGATTTATTGCCAAGTGTGCTTGCTCACACAAGGAATTTACCTTGGTATTGAAGCTTCCAGTACCACACACACATAAATATAACAAGACATATAATAACATTTAAGAATAAAAAATATAAAAAGACAGAAAGGATTAGTCAGAATTAACATTTTCAGATAATAACATATTTACAGTATTGTGACTAATAATATGAATAAATAGGATAACTGAATTAATGGATATTGCTCAAAAAAGTGGGGTATTCCACATTTAACTGTTCAAGAGGGAAATAAATAGCCAGTGGGAAGAAAGAAAAACGAAGCCAAAGAAAACTTTCAGAAAGTAACGGCACATAGTTGGTATTACACGCCACCATGTTTGTAGTTCTTATTAACGTCTGTAGAACCATCATACTCTTTTAAACATATGAATCAGGACACGCTAATTCCAATATTACACACATTGTTTGGGATGCAAATAAGGATACATTCTTCGTCTTCTTTTAGAACAGCCTGATTACAAGTAACAAAACAGCACAATATGTTAGTGTATGTTTAGAAGTTTTTGCGTGTATCTGATTGTGAAGGTCTTTGTGTTTTTTTTTCAGCAGCAGGCAGTGGGGCCAGATTGGGGTTAACCCACTTTTCCAGACGCCCTGTGGCTGTTCTCCCCCATGCTGCCGTCAGTCACAGCTCGATGGCCAGCCCTGTCCTCTGTCTTTTATTATTACACATGAACACACTTGCTCTCAGGTGCGAGACCCTGTGAGAGGTGCAGGGGCGGTAAAGCCTCCACTCTTTAAGGATGACAAACATCTGTGTAAGCCATCCAAACAGCTGCTGAGCTCTTTCCAAGCTCACCCCCACCGCCACTCGAACCGCTGTTTGTCTAACGCCCCCGAAGACTTCCATTCAGGCCTCAATGCAGGACAAGAGCAAACGAGAGATTCATCATTGAAGGAAGTCGGGACTGATCAAAGCACTACACGCTTCTTCCAAGTATAATCATTGCCTGGGTCGCAGGGTCCTCCTCACCGCCACTCTTCACATGAGCCGAGAAAGTCGAGATTGCAGTTCAACGAAAGCATAATTACTTCGCCGGTCATTAATGCCGCTTCTCGGAGAGGGATATTGTTTTAATATTAATGTCCATGGGGGATGTGGAATCAGAAACATAGCTGGGCTTTGGCGCTCTAAACAGAGGGAGTGAGAAGAATCTCTTTGATTCTCCCCTGACTTTTACAGTCCAGTGACCACATTGTTATTCCTGAGTTGTTTGCTAATGAGATTTCCAGTCAAGTTGAAGCCATGTTCCATCTTATGAAACTTAAGATCACCACTTCTTCCCTTTTCCCAAAAAAGGCAGCAGGACGCCAGAAGTCTATCTCCCAGTCCCATCATTACACCAGAGAGGAGGGATTCTACCAAGCGGGACACTTCTGCTATTAGGGCAGGGTATCAATACAGTTTTCCAAATTTTATTTAGATTCACAATATCTCAAATCTAGTTTAATTCCAATTGGTTTTGATTTGATTCTGATTTATGCTATATTCTTGAATCCATGTAGCTCAAACATCAAACTGATCAAATGTATATATCGTAAAATAAAAAGGCAAGTCTGCCACATTTAATGCTGCGTACATGTAATGCTGTAAATTAGGGGCATTGTTAGACTCTTTATACTAGGGCAAAAGCCCCAGTGAAATACAGCTGTGCCTTATTATATTAGGCTACTGCTAAATCCTTGTCTGATGATAAGGATTACATTTTTTCCTGATGATATTTAATGTTTTCTTTAATTATTTCTTATATTATATTGAATATTCATATTCATTTATAGAAAGAAAAAGAGCACTGGGTGAGGTGGATATTTTCCTACAATCCATTGTATGAAATGATACAAAATATTCTGACACATTTTTGATGACCTGTGTCCCGGTTGTGATTAAAATGCTAGAAACATCCCTGCTGTAAATTATACAGGGTGGTATTTCAAAGTGATTAAAACTGGTAACATGTCTTTTTGAACTATTCATTAAAAAAAAGTCTTAAAAGAGTAATTCGTTTCACAAATCTGTCTACAGTGGTTCCACAGTATTTTTTTGATTCATTAAAAAGAAAAATAGTCATTTGTTGGTAAATCAGACTACACTGGTCACGCTTCAAGTTTTTGGTTCACTAAAAAGAACTGAGTCATTAAGAGACATTTGCTTGTGAATCGGACTACATTGATAACGCTGTGTTTTTGATTCACTAAAAATAACTGACAGTTTAACTGGAGTCCATATTGACACAAACAAAGTGAAAGATAGCTTTTGGGATATTACGTATCAATATCACAATCGTTCAAATGAAGATTGTGATTAATCTAAAAATCAATATTTGGTTTCTGTTCACACATCACAGGCTGAACTGAACTCACTCTCAATTCAATTTTAAGTTATATATAGAATATCATTCATAACAGCGCTATGTGTGAATATAAATGTATTTGTCTTTTTAAAAAAGAACCAAGTATATTCTGTGTGAATGTAGCCCCTGAAGCATGGACATCGTCCCACTCAAACCAAAGGCAAAGGCAGGGAAGGGGTGTACAAACGCAGAGCGCATATTCCCCAGACTGCAGTGGAGCCACACAGTGGGAAGTGGATGAAAGTAAACACGGCATGTGGAGGGAAAAAAATATGCTGAAATGGCTTTCTCTAAAAAAAAAATGATGTCTGACGAAATTTGGGTGACCTCCTGGCCTTTCCCACAGCCATAAAAGCCCCAGAGTCTGCAGGCCACAGCCAGCCTCTCCAGCGGGTAAACCATGATACAGTCCCTCTCTCTGTCTCTCTCCCTCTCATGCTGTTGCATTCTTTCCTTTTCTATCCCCCACTCTCCTTACATGTCCTAATTACTTTACTTCCATGATGATAATGTGTCTTTCTTAACAGCATGTGGTTCAGAACAAATCCCTAACCATAATGTTTGAGGAGTATCTAAACTGCGCTGCTTTGCAAAGCTCTGTACTAGATTATGCCAAAAATTACTGTAACTGTGAGATTCTTTGTCCTAATATTGCCATCCAGTTCACCTAATGTGAATGTTCTCAGTTCTGTTTAACACAGTTCACAAGGTTTAAATGCATTATGCAGATTTTTCCTCTAATTTGGGCAGAAAATGCTGACCTATAACCCAAAAAGCAGTAGCTACTAGCTACAGTAGAGGTGTACAGTGAAATCCCCTTGGTTCAATGTCCAAAAAGTAAACAAAAAATTATCCCAAAAAAACCCAAAGAGTATATGACCAAAAATCCATGCTGGGTTGTCCATTAGTTGACAAATCCAAAACATACGTATCTATGGCAACATTTCTGTTACGAAGGGAAAGAAAACAAACAAAAGTTTGAGCAAAAGGACATTTTTATGTTTGTCCAACAGTGGCCTAAATGTGCCTGTGTATGCAGTGTAATCCAGTTCTTTTACTCTTTGTGTTCATGTTGGTTTGATATGATTTTGACAAACTTCTATACCATTTTTAAGAAAAGGTTAAAAAAATTTGTGTTGTGGTAAAAACATTTAACAATATTTATTCTTGCATTTTGAGCGTATCATAATTCTTTTCAAAAATATATATTTTCATATATTTTAAAAATAACTATTTTTAAAGTATAAACGGAATATTATTATTCAGTAATAATATATTATTCAATAATATATATATATTATTATTCATTATGATATGTGTATACACACACACACACACACACACACACACACACACACACACACACACACACACACACACACACACACACACACACACACACACACACACACACACACACACACACACACACACACACACACACACACACACACACACACACACACACACACACACAAATTAGTTTGAGATATCAATTTTGTGTAAAGAGAGTTTACAGTGCCCTCAAGCAACAACAACAACAACAAAAAATCATCCATATCCTCATCCTCATATAGTGAATTTTCAGTACATATAATCAAATGTATTCAAAGAATGTTATGATCAATGTCATAATGTTCAGACTGAAGTTAATATTCTCATTAAAGACTCAAACAAGTGCAGTACCATCTGAATTCTAGCGGGGTTCAGATGAGTTCAGTGTCAAAAAACTTTTTAAGACTAAACAGAAGCGATTGAATTTTTCTCCATAGACTCCGTCTGACTGTTTAATAATACTCAAGGCTGTCTGAAATGCAATAGAATGCTCCATTCTATTGAAAGCAATATACCTTTGAACATCTAAATGAATAATACACTGCATGAGACCAGGCTGAGAATATTGAATGTTCCTGTGGCATTGAGGAGAGGGGAATGATGGGAAATGTATGTGACCAGTCAAAACAAAGCAACAGACGTGTCCTTACATCTGATTGGCTGTGCCTCCCAGGCTCTCGCTCTCCCTTCCCCCACTCAGCCCCAAAATGAGCAGAAGTGCTCATGCCAACTCTCCCAGAGCTCTCTTCTGCCCTCTTTTCTGCAGTCTAAAGTCCAAAGCTGTAACAGATTTACAACTAGGGTAGGGCTATTGTGTGTAAAACAGAGCGCTGGTCTAATCTGAGCTGAAAAGGCTTTAGCCAAGCGTTAGATTGTCCTTGCTCATGGCTCTGGCCAAATAACGTGCTCTTCCTTTATAACACAGGCTCTTCATAAAGCTGATTAATGAGAGAAAGAGTTGTTGAAGTAGGTCCAGACCAGGTCAGGAATTCACATGAGCAATCCCTCAACCAATAAAAAATTACGATTTTATATAATTCTATTCTGTCTAATAACGGCAAAATGCTCCTGAAGGTTGTAAAAAAAAAAAAAAAGTTTAAATTTAATGACTCTTATTGACTTGAAAAATGTCATAAAAAATAAAATTCCAAAACATTCTTTCTTTACTCCCTTGAAATGTTGTTTGCTTACTATTAAAGTAGAGTCTGAGACCATTGTTAATTATTTATTTTTGGATGAGCACATACAATCTCGTGTTGTTAGTGTACACATATAATTTTTTTTTAACATATGCACATTTTAAATATGTTTTAAAGTATTTCGATTTACAATGAAATATGAATTCATAAATATCATTGCGTTTTGCGGAGTTGCATCAAAAGACTATAACATTTTATAACCTAAACTAATATTCTTCATTTTGATATCAGGACAGTTGAATTACCCTGACCATGTCTTAAGTTAATATAATATAAAGTTAATACATTTCTGAACAGGAACTGGTAAAAATGAAACAATAATTTAAAATTGCCGTGGAAATAAACTATATGAGGGAAAAAAACAAGCAAAACAACTTTAATGAGTAAAACTGTCTGGCTGCAGTCAGTAAGAGAGGCATGTGGCATTTCAAGCTTACAGACATTAAGTGGTGTGTGTGTGACGACTCCACTCCCTTGAGAGTGAGTGTGCACACTTCCCCTAGAAGTTAAGGGTTAGGGTGTGCCACTGCTGCAGTACATGTACAACCAGTCTTCTCAGTACTCTTCTCCCTTACAAGAGGTTAGGCAATTTAACATACACTTAACCTGTCACTGAGCTCATACCAGACACATATGGTCTTCTAAAATAACGTCCGAGTCCAATTCATATGCACAAATACTCATTAAGCGCATACCATGCATGTACCCTCCAACGCAGCCTCCAGCACAAATTACTTTAACTGCGAAACCCTTTTCAAGCTTTCATACAAACCACTGATTCAGCATCTGCCCAAAGGTAGCACTGTGTGCTCTCGATCTGCTCATCTTTACAGAGGTTCCTGTGCAGCCTGTAGTGTATACGTCAGCACTGAACAGAGGGCTATGAGCCATCACTTCCTGTGGAACAGTGGTCAGCGTTCGTCCATCCCTGAAATCTGTTGTCCGTGCTCTCTGATCTGAGAATGCTTTTCTTATGACAACACAACCAGACCTCTGAAGCTACAGTAAAATGTTCACTATTTTTAACTACTCAAATATGCATTTTTTGGGATCTGGTGTCAAGACACACGATTTGGGGGTGATGCAAAGAAGCACCTCCATAGGAAAAACAGGAAAACGGTATGCTCTTTTTATATAATGGAGTACACAGATATGATTCAATTATCAACTGTCTCAGATGTTTCTCCTGAAATTCCTTAATAGCAGGGTCCAGAATTAAAATTATTTGGGGCCTATTTGAACGATTTAAGCGCATGGTCTAAAGTGCAAGGCACAAGTGCGTTTCCGAATCCACTTTTGCTATTTTAACGACAGGAAAAGTGGTCGGCCCGCCAGGCACATGGTCTAAAACGGTTGTCCCTATTCTCTTAATGAGTAATGGGTGTGTTTTGGGCGTAACATGCAATAAACCGATCAGAGTCTCATCTCACATTCCCTTTAAAAGCCAGCTGAGCTCACGCCATGGCGGATTCGCTATTTACATGGCGGAATTTGCAAGCGGAAAAACTGAACGCTTTTCCAGAGAGGAAATTGATCAGCTCGTGCGCGAGGTTAAAGTGTGCAAGCAGACCATCTACGGGACAAAGTGTACGCACGTTGTGGTGGGTATAGGCAGGTACACAACGCGCGTACACTGTCCCGTAGATGGTCTGCTTGCGCATATTACTAACTCCCTTTAAGTGCTAAATGAGAGCAAAAAAGGGCTTTGGCATGTGAATAAAATACAGGCTGGTCACAACATAATATAGAATTTTTTTTTTATAAAAAATTATATATTAGTAGAGTATTATTTAATATACAGTAATTAGAGTATTATATAAAGAGTATTTTTCCACCAGAACTTAATGTGGCAATATATACACTTAGCCACTGAAACAAAAACATGAGGAACAAAAGTGCAATAAAAAGTTAATTTTAGACACTGATTAGGATAAATAAAAATGTTAACATTAAAAAAGATAATTGTAAGAGCATAAAGCAATAAAATGAATGTGAATTGCACTGCTGAAATCGTTGAAATATTAAAGATATCTCATTTGTGATTTTTACATCCTATAGGACACACATTTCCCTGACAAGGCCTACTTTGTGGCGTGGCACCATTTCACAAGCTACAGATGGTGCGGATCCTGCTAACATTGCGCAAAGCATAAGGGCTGTTAATGACTCTCTGCACTTTCAAAACAACTCCAGAGAAGAGCCCAGGCAGGAGGCTTGCACTAGTTGGACGTGTTTTACTCAAGTCACCTTGATGTCTAGCTTTCTGCCAGTCTGTGGGCAGGACAGAGGACAGAAATGACAGTTTAATGTGCAGCTGCTGATACCAGATTGACAGCTGGCATGCTGCTATGAGTCCTGAGATGTTGTGAAGCTAGTAACTTAACCATATTTTCAACAGAGTGATAGAAACCTGGCTTTTCAAAAAACAAACAGCCTTTGCAGTATCAAGCTAGTTGTTTCGACGAGTTACAGAGGAAAAAGGAACATCATACACTAAATGACTGGATGTGCCATCACATTTACTGTTGCTCAGCAAAATTGAGTCATTCCAATATAAATCCGCATAATCTGAGTTTCACATAAGGGTGAAAAGTTCCCCTCACAGATTTACCTAAATTCACCACGTTGACCAACAGAATGCTGCTTGGTTTGAAAGTGAGTCCTGTGTGAGCTGTGCTTTATAGAGTGATACTCGTCTATAGACAAGAGACAATGGACCTTTCCTCCGACTAGTGACTCCTCCAGACTGTAAATCGGAGGAAAATAATCGGCCTTTAACTAAGGGTAGTTTGCTGCCATGTGAGTGAAGCCGTCCCTCCCAGATCAATAGAGGGCTTTTGGGTATATTGACTGCTGAGAAAGCCATGCTGTTGGGCCTGTGAGGAGAAGCGGGAGAGCGAGAAGAAGGGGCTAATGACGTCAGCGCCCATTACTAGTGGCACCACCCCTCTAATTAAACAAGCCTGAGCTCCCTAGAGATGTGAGAGAGGGAGAGGAGTCTAAACATCCCAATCTCCTGTCTGCCGCTTACACACAACCACACAGGATCCTCATATCCCCAAACCCAGGCACTATCTCCTTTCATTTCCTCCCACAAAACATCTCTCCCCTCTAACCAAATATGAAGGGGGGGGGGTTGTTGAATCTTATTAGTGATGCCCTTGAATCCAGCTACAAAAGTCTTCCCATTCTCAATGTGAGTGATGGCCTAAGCACTTCTGATATGATGCCAGCGCTTTTCATCCGGCTCTAGGGGGGTCTACCTAAAGAGGACACACATGATCTGCCTCGGAGTGGGGGATGGGATTGTGTATGATGCCGAGAAGGATTGTATGTGTGTGTCTGTGTCAATTGGGTAGGGATTAGCCTACCGCTGTCTCGTCAAGCTCTGGTGCCATCTGCCAGTGACTTTGCAAAAATGCAAATCCGATACCCATAATGCACAGCAGCCACGCTCCGTCGGGATAGCCTATAAAAATAGGTCAGTGGAGCTATGATCCTTGTGTCTGCGGCAACACGCTCTGTGGCTTTACGGCGTGCGCTTTTAGAAAAGGGGGGAATGAACAGTCAGGGGGAAGCGAAAGAGTCTGGAAGGAGCCTCGTGTGCATGCAAATTGTCACCAGGGATGAAGAGAGGGGATAAAAGAAAATGAGAACAAGAATATTTCAGACAGGGATGAAAGTAAGAAGCGAAAGGAGTCAGGGGAACATTTGAAATGAGTCCTGGCAGCAAAACAAAGGCTTTGCCTGACTGTATCATCTACCAGGCGCACGAGCAGCCGGCAAGAGTAGCACAACATTCGCCCGCCTCACAGTCACCCCCCGATGCCTGTCCATCAGTCTTTTAGGACGACCATCCTCAACCCAGATCAAATCACTAACAATGTCAACCCTGCAATGGAGTGTTCTACCATAGCCCATTCTTTTTTATCGACTGCTAAAAAAAGATCAAAGAGCCCTAGACGGTAATGTGCGTATTAATGAAAGCGAGGTGGCTGATGCAACATTGTGGCAAGGCTTTTGCAACCCAGGCAGCTGAGCTCTATTCCTTGCAGGATGACTTGTATGAATAATGTATCCATTAGAGTAAAGCCTCGCTCTTTCTCTCTCCCGCTCTCGGTTTCTTTCTAGCAGATCAGACCAGCACTGCTAGAGAAAGAGGAACATGTACAAAAGGCTGTTATTCATATATAATAAAGTGGAAAGGATTAGCTTTTTCTGTATAAACTTCTCTTTTTAGTTCCTTTAAAATCAGAACATGCTAGTGGTGACTTGATGACTTGTCTTTTTCAACATATAGCTCTTAGCTTCGTTCCTGAAAGTAACTACCACATGAAATTCTTGCTGAGGCCCGGCTTTTTGTTTAAAATGGAAGGCACGGATGATTAGTTTATACTGGAAAATCACAGTGGCACATGGTCAAACTCTTCAAAGCAGGGTATAAATAAAAGATATTCAGAATATATACCAATATATACAGTGCGGGGTCTGAAAGTATGAGACTAGATCTGGGACTTAAAAGCTAATTTAAACAAGGAAATAAACAGAGGGCTTTAGGATTTTGAAACATTTAAAACAAAGTTTATTATAAATATATAATATTCTGCATGATTTCTAAGTCAATAATCATTTAAGTACATTAGTGACATCCATTCCATTGAAGCTTAAGGTGCTCTTTAGATCACTCTGAAATCATGCTGGTGAACATGATCATCAGGTTTGTTAGGTTCATGCAGCTCGACTGCTGCTGTCATTAAAGCAAAAGCAATTAAAATGAATCAAGTTAAAAACTATAAGTTATTAACTGCCTTAGAAAACAGGAAAAAACAATGATAAGTCTGGATACAAGATAAATGCAAAATGTACATGAGTCTAACCCATCCATCTTGAGATGGTTTGTTGACTCTGTATTGATGATAGTGTGGTGCATCTCAGGAGGGAAGTAATATAATCCTGGTAAGGGCACAGAGGCTAATATTAGTAGTGAGAACAGGAATTTGGAGTGGGGGAGTAACTGATGAAGAAAGAGAAAAAGGGAGAGATCAAGAAAGAGAATGAGGAAGGCCCAGCTGTGCAGTGGGCCCCGGGCCCACCCCGGCCGTAATTATGGCTGGATTATGACTGACTCTCTCCCCAGACTGGCTGCCAAACATTTTGTCCCAGATTATGGCCCAGATGCAGCAGCACTAAGCTGCACAAGTCGGTCAATGGCTGCTCTCGCTCCTCTAAGCAGAATACTGTACACAGATCAGTAGGGGGTGGCAGCCGAGCTGGGCCAACTTTCACCCCCACTCCTGCACTAAAACAACCAAATGCAAGATGGGTCTGATTTGCACAAATTATCTCTGAGCTGTTTTTAAAACATCAAAATTATAGGTAAAATATTCATTTTCATGAATGTATGGAAACCCCTTTACGCCTAAAATAATAATAATTTAAAAATATATATATTTTACAATTGCAATAATTGTGACTTTATACTTCCTCATTCTGACTTTATTTCTAACAGTGGCAGCTTATGTTACAAAATTACATTAGTCCCTGTAAAGGCAATTCTAAAAAATAAAATCTAAGCACATTATAAATGTTAGAAATGCATTGCGAAAACATATTACAAAGACTGTGAACTGTGTAGTTCTAAATTGTGGAGTTAGACCGTTACACAGTTTTTCACCATTGCTATTTTCCGGATTTTTTGGGCGGGTCTAAAACGGGGCTCGATGACGCACTGGAGCCCCTGAGCTCCTGGACACGCCCCTACTTGATGACGCACTAGAGCCACTGAGGCTGGCCGCTCCACTAACAATATAAATAGAGCACATTCGCATCAGTTTGAAGCTCAATCGCGAGTTATTGTCAGTACTATTATTAGTTACTACAGCCTACAGTTTGCTAGTTAGCTATGTCTTCGTCACGGAAACGCGTACTACCTAGATGCGATCATGTACAAAACAAATCGGTGTCCTTATTTATATTTCCGAAAAACAATCACATCAAGAAGGTGGATTAATTTTGTGAGGAGCCACCTTAATAGAGAGCTGAGGATCACAGCCAACACCCGCCTCTGTAGTGATCATTTTACACGGGATAGTTTTATAAACTTTCACTGATAATCTGCTGTTACTGGTGAATGGACTATCTCCCGCCTCTGCCTTTATCCTCCCGTCGCGCCGAACACTGGTGCCATCATCGGCAGTGCGTGCCCACCAATGAGTGTAAGTTGCCTTGTGTGGTGTGCTTATGTTATACAGTAATTATAGTAGGTAGTCCACAGTAACTCGACGGCAGCTTTCCCGCGAGTGGGCGTGGTTACAGCGCAGCCAGCAGACATGCCCCCAGCGTTTGAGAGCAGAGACTACTGCTAATTTTTTCAATATTTTGATAGCTTATTTTATGTACTTGCCAGCTTTTTTTATCATTCAAATTTGGCTGGGTGGCTAATAAAACATTTTTCTCTGGTGTGAAAAACTCAGAACACATACTTAATTTTGACTTTACAGGGACTTTAAGGGCCCTATCATACACCCCGCAAAATGTAGCACCAGGCGCGACCCAAGTGTTTTTTGCTAGTTTCAGCCCGACGCAGTTATCATTTTCACGTCCTGCGTTGTTTAAATAGCAAATGCATTTGCGCCCATTTGTGCGCCCATGGTCGTGCTGGTCTGATTACGAGATGTGTTCAGACACATTGTTGGTGCGTTGCTATTTTGAGGCAACTGAAATAGACTGCGCCATTGACCAACAAAAACCTGGTCTAAAGTCAATGGCGCAATATTTTTTTTGTTATTTATAGAGTCCGTTAGTAATATATGCCTATAGGCGGGTCCACAACATGCGTACACTTTGTCCCGTAGATGGTCTGCCTGCACGCTTTAACCTCACGCACGAGCTGATCTATTTCCTGTCTGAAGAAGCGTTCAGTTTTTCCGCTTGCTAATTTCGCCATGCAAATAGCGCAACTGGCTTTTAAAGGGAATGGGAGAGAAGACTCTGATTGGTTTATTGCACGTTACACCCAAAACACACCCAATCCGAAGAGAATTGGGACAACCCTTTTTTACCATGCGTGCCAAACATTTTTCCCGTCGTTAAACTAGCAAAAGTGGATTCGGAAACGCCCTAAGTGCACTTGCGCCGTGCACTTTAGACCATGAGCTTAGATCATTAAAATAGGGCCCTACATCTCATATTTAGCTACTACTTACAATTGTGATGCATTTTGTTACAATTATTACTTTATTTCTCACAATTATTTTAAACCTAATCTTACATTAACTTTTTACATATATTATAATTACCATAAAACATTTTAAATGGAGTATACTTGGTCACATCGCAGAACGTCAACTACCCATGTACAGCGACACATTCAAGCATGTTTTAATAATTTTATTAATCTGAAACTAATCACAGGGGAAGGTTGAGAATACCTGAACACATACATAATGTTTGCTACACATCAGAAAACCGTAGTCCAAGATACTGTGTCAAAGCCAGTATGAGGCAGGCAGCCTGTGTCACAACTGAACCTGCGCAGTGCTCTGTTGTCCTCTAATCCTCAGCATCCGGCACAGACGGTATAATTGGTTTTTGTAACAAAATGCATGTCTGCAGACACAGGCCAGACAGATCTACTGTTATTTGTGCAGTACATCCATCTTCCTGCGGGGAGGGGCTTAAATCTAAATCAATGTGCCATCCTCCATAACAAAAAACTAAAATAAAGGCGTACTTTCCCACCCCCCTTTTAGAGAGAAGACTTCAGAACATCAAAGACCTTCAGGGCGGACTCGATGCAGCCGTCGAAATTGGAGTGTGTGAAGCCGTCCCCCCCACACACCAGCAGAGGCTGGGAGAGCAGTGTCATCTGCCCAGGGCAATCAGCCACCGCTCTGGTCACCTAATTAGAGAACAACAAAATGGAGTTATTGGATGACCTCATTTTTACTCTGATATTGAGCAGGAAAAAAATTTGTGAATAAGGCCGGAGCAGTTCCGTCTTTGTGTGTGTGTGTGTGTGTGTGTGTGTGTGTGTGTTTGTGTATGCAAATGAATGCACACTGAAAGTATTGTACTAATAATACTATGTGGAACATTTGTGGGTGATTAGGGCTGTCGCGGTGAAGGAATTTCCCTTGCGGTAATTTTGAGTGGCTCAATAGCGCGATATGCGGTTTTACCGCCATTTATTTATTTATATTTATTTGCTATATAAATACGTGTTATGATGTGGTCAGCATACACAGAAACAATGTAACCAATGTAACCGAAACTAAACAGCGTCTCTGCGCATTGAAAGACTGTCACTCAGCGCGCAGTTGTTATGCCAACGGACTGTCTTTGAGTGAGTCATTGAACCGTTCATTCAACAAAAACGTTCAAAAAAGCTGATTCCTTAAATGATAGATGTAATGAAACAAGGTGTTAATTATTTTTTTAACTTTGAGCTCCACTTTTCAAGGCTCAGCTGGCCAGCAATGCTTCACTTTTGGGCAAAGCTGAAGCAATGCTTCACTTAATAGAGACCAATGGCATTGATTCAATGCGTGACTCGCTGCTTTCCCCCCACGGCTTCCTCGCGCTGTGTAATGCTGACCAGCACTGATGCCATTCATGGTAAATACCCTTACACGTTAAAAGGATGATAGCCTACGACAAATATTTCGCTTTCCTTGGAAACGGCAACCTTTTCACGAATATACATGACTTGACTTCAAAGACAGACGCAGGTAATCGCACGCGCTCAGTCGAACACATTCACTGTCTGTTTAGCCTTAAGTCCAAATCCACGAATCCTCTGTACAAATCACCATGATAAACAGTTTTGTTATCATTATGAACTTATTTAACATTCAATACACATGGTACGAACTACGAAGGGTTGCCTTATGAAAAAAGAAAACGAGGTTCGCGGTTGCTGCGGTTACTTGCGTTTCTCTGCGGTTGGCCTGTCAGTAGCGCGGTACTGCGATATTGCGGTTATCGCGACAGCCCTATGGGTGATGCATAGTATAACACTGGATATGTTCATTGGACTGTTTATTTCATATCACTGATACTCAAGAAGGCAAAACACAGGAACCAAGCAGCTTTATGTATTCAGGTACATACAGTACAGCCATTCAAAAAGTTTGGGATCGGTACAATTTCTTACAAAAGAAATAAGTCTCTTATGCTCATCAACACTCAAAAAAATGATTCTTGGCACTAATTGAATTTAAGCAAACAATTTAAATAAAATATATTTAAAAATGTATAAAATAACCATTATTGTTGCGAATTACTCGTACACAACATGAATGTAATGGATCCAAATCCAAACTGATCAAATTACATACACTATACTTGATTTGCTACCATAAGTGACAAATGCAATGTTGCGCATGCGCACTAGAATGAAGAGGAAAAAAGAAGAAGAAAAAAACCTGAACTTAAAAGGCCATGTTGCAGGGTTAATTTTTCAACGAATTTGTGCAATTTGCTTGTTGGTAATAAACATTTAAACACTTATCCATTGTATTTTATGTTGTTGGGTATCACAAAACGGAATACAATACGAAAAAGTAGGTACTATCTTACAGCGGTTTGCAACGATTCTCCTTTCCCCCACAATGCATTGCATTACGTCACCTTGGGGAGATAATTTACCAAAGACCGCCTTGAGAGCATTGAGAGTGACTAGAGAGAGACGAGTAGTAGACGAGATTATTCAGATGGCAGATTATAGATAAATTAAATAGATAAATACATAGATATAGATAGATATATAGACTAGATATATAGATAGACAGACAGATATATATAGATAGGCTAGTATATGCGGCAACTGCACATCCCATGGCGCAGGCGCCTCTGACGTGCGACCAACTCTACGTTGTCAATCTACCTACTATCTATTTATCTATCTGGCTGCTAGTTATCTATGCTAACGTTATGCTATCTGGCTGTCTGACTATCTCTCTCTATACCGCCCACACAAGCACCTGCCAAAACACAGCGACAGACACACGGCGGCTACGTTTGCAACAATATTTTCACCGGAGGAAGAGATAAACGCTTATGGTGTGTTCACACTGAACGCGAATAGAGCGTCAAATACGCGTCTAGTTAGACGCTTGAACATTTGCTCGAGTTCACATTTTTCAACTTGTGCGGAAGACATTCGCGGCAAACGCGTCGCCCAATTTGCGACGCCCGGCGCGAATGATGTGTCTATTTGCGTCTTTGCATTGACTTTGTATGTAATCTACTCGCGCAAATAATTAAATTCGCGTTCAGTGTGAACACACCACGCCCATATAGCTAGCATGATGCCTTCTATTTCTAGATGACAAAGACAAAGTTTACCAGTACTACGACACTATGACAAAGGTTACCGGTACTTATCTGAACTAACATCATAATCACTGCCACTTGATAAAAAGACAGATTTTTCACTCTGTGCTATTCAATGACAGTAAAAAAAATATGTGTCGTTATTGTGCACTGCTGCTCGTAGACTAGCTCCAGTGCTCATTGCTGCGTTGCTAAATGATAGCAACTCACCAGGACACTTCACCAACTCTCCACTCATTCTCCTCGGACCATGAATTTAATTGGCTTTAACGGCCATCAGTTCTTGGCAATTCCTCATTTGCCCTCTCACATCTGGCAGGTTCGAAATTATACAGCTGCGGGCCATCATACATGTTGGCTCTTGCCACCTCTTCCTCATCCCAGTCAGTCGCCATATACTAGACTGAGGCTACCTTTCCTCCACTTCTCCCCAACGTGACGTCATCACCGAATTGCGTAAAAAAACCTGTTACTACCAAAAACGTAAAAAACTGTTTTTTAAGACCATTTTTCAGACATTTCAAAAATGATATACATGTCTTGAGTGTTGTATGTACCCATTAATCGACAGTGGTGGTTAACCTGCAACATGGTCTTTAAGGCAAGTCGAGTCGTTGGAGGCGCGATACAAGTCAGCGATTTGCGTGAACAGATGTGGAATATTCGACAAGGTAAGATATTTTCGATATTTATAAATGATTAAGACTTCAACATCAACTATTTTTATAATTGAATTGATCGGATTTAATAAATATCTTATTTTTGCCGTGACTGCACTTCAGACGAATTAACTTTTTCGGCCTTTCCATTTATATAAAGAGTAACATTTATTGTCGAATGACTATGTGCATCATTTTTGAATTTAGTTAAGTTAGATTACCTAGCGTATGATTTTTGATAACGGCTCCGTGATGTCGACGTGCATCTTACTTTGTAATGCCAAAACTTTGGCCAAAGCCACAAACACAGTCAATCGAACGTACTGCAACCTAGGCCTAAATGAAGGTTATATACAGCTACAATTGTATAGGATTTAGTTAAAACTAATATCTTAAAAAATATTTGAGACTTTGATCATTTTAAGATATAGGCCTGGTCGACTGACTAAGTTATATGTGCGTCATTTTTAGTCACAACTAGTCATCTCGACGTAAGTTAGGCTTACAGTTTACTTTGCTTGAAAAATACTTTGAATATGCCAAAATGTTGCACAAACATACTTAATCGACCGCGTATGAAAGTTATCTACATGGAAAGGTTTATAGGATTCCATGAAGTTGAACATGCTTTCTTTTTTAATGCGGAGTTGTAATTTCATTACCAAAAAATAAAACTATGTCTTTGCTATTTCAGAGTCCTTATCGATGTGACACTATTTCAACATTTCTGGCTCTGGTCATGGCAATTGCAGAAAAGGTGTGGTAAACTGCATTTCTTTTTTTTATAACTAATTACAGATATTGTATAAAATATATATAATAATATATAAAATATAATATAATCAGTGATTTTTATATTGTCATAATTTTCAGTGTAATGACATAGGGCTTCACGATTTTGGCTAAAATTATAATCGCGATTAATCGAACAGGTTACCACGATTACGATTATTGAACGATTATTTAAAAAAAATCTTTCTCATGTGTCACTGGCAAGGCTTATACTGTAAATATGTTCACGGTTATTTTTTTTAATGAAAGAATGCATAATCCTATCTTTGTGATTCTAAAATAAGGAAACACACAGATAGCTTTTAATGCTTACTTATTAAATATTTCAAACAATTGAATCAAACAAAGCATACAATGCTTGAAATAAAAACGTCTTATAAAAAAGTAATTAAGTTTTAATGTAAAAAGAAAGTTTCCTACAAATGTAGAAAATAGTTATTTTTGTAAACAAAATTAATTATTGTAAATATTGCCATCTTAAAAGTAAAATATAAATTGTATAAAACTAAAAAAAATAATCCTTTTCATATTGTGTAGCAATATGCTTGTGTTATCGAAACCTGCTTTGTGGCGTGGAGGCACGCGTTGCTGGGCGTTTGTCAGTCTCTCTCTTTTTTCGCGTGTTTCTTTGGTACAAGCGGCTCCTGTTGCTGAGTTGACTCATTGTTTGAGTTCCCTTTCACACAGAGATTCCGGAAAATACACGGAAAAAGTGGTCCGGGATTTGACCCGGGTTCGTTTGACTTTGGTTCATTTACACTGCCAGTGATTTTCCGGAATCAACAGAGTGCGTTCACACAGACACACACAACCCGCAAAGACACGTAACATGTCCCAGCTGTGTCTATAGTTTGCTCATGAGCTGCGATTTCTCTCGAGAAACCACGCTTGTGCATTTTTTTTCTCTGATTCGATCATAAACTAGCGCATTACGAACCGTTTCACGCTGACGAACGATCCAGGCTTAGCGCCATCATTAGACACGGCATTGATTATGGCTTTTGTTCACACAGCGCGCGTTCCGGGACTGAACATGGCAATGTTACTAATACTATGTCCCCAACCTGGCATCAATCCCGGGTCCTGTTTGCGTTCACACAGAAGGTGTTTGTTCTGGCAATTTCCCGTGATCAACGCGCTGTGTGAAAGGGGCTCATGTTGCTTCAATGTCGCAGACTGGACGGGGCGGAGTTACGTGACTACACACGCGTAGGGCTGAATGAAGACAGTGTGGTGCCCCTGGGCACTACACCTCAAAACATTTTTTTGCCAACCTGGGGAGAGCTGGAGAAACTTAACTTCAGCCATGAGTCAAAAATAGTATGGCCTCGTAGCGTTAGCTAATAATTTTACCAGCGCAGTTAAAAAAAAAAAATAATAATCAAGTCGAATTTCTATAACTCTGTGTGTTGAACTGATAATCACTCTTTTGTGTGTTAAACACAATCTACTTACTACAGAGAACTTCATTATAAAGAAAAACAAGTAATCAAAAAAATATGATCATAATCTATGACAAAACTTCTATTATAAACTAGATTAGTGGGTAACTCAGCAGTAAAATTTAGAAAAATCACAAGTGCACAAACATTTTATAAAATCTGAACATTTAGTGAAAAAAACCCCACTATTTAGTGGGGAACAAATAAGAGACAATAGGTGTAGCACTAAATCTGGTAAAACATTTTCATGTATGAAGTTTAGCAGAACTGCTTCTTCCTTGATTTTGCGCAAGCAAAGGTGTCAACTACATCCCCAAAGTCCATTTCTTTGTTACCGTCTCCGCAGTTAGCTCCGGCTTCGTCAAACTCAGCGCTGCTAGTGATCCCAATTCCCGTGATGTTCTCACAAAAAACTAGTGATGTTCTCACAAAAAAAACGTTCGATCCCTGGAACATTTTGAATTGTAGCTAAACGTCTAGCGTCCTTGTCTTTCTTTAACTTTCTTTTTGCAAAACCACTCAATTGACGTCTGTC
Source organism: Siphateles boraxobius (assembly GCF_051911475.1). NCBI lineage: Eukaryota > Metazoa > Chordata > Actinopteri > Cypriniformes > Leuciscidae > Siphateles > Siphateles boraxobius. The sequence goes on from NW_027509097.1 coordinate 17,867,346, forward strand.
AATTTTGGATTTAGATTTATTTTCTGTAGCCGTTAAATAAAATGACACATTTGCGCGTACTTGTTGTGGACCAAGTCAACTCTGACAGATTGGGGAGGGGGGAGTGATAGTGGTCATGTAATCTTTATTTATTTCTAATTAGGGCCCAAGCCTTGAAAAGGCGAAGGCCCTATTGTTTTCCTAAGGATTATTAGGGCCCAAGCCTTGAAAAGGCGAAGGCCCTATTGTTTTCCTAAGGATTATTATTATTATTATTATTATTATTATTATTATTATTCTAACGACTATTCTGGCACTTTTGGGGCTCTTAACGTGCACGAAAACTCTTGAAACTTTGCACACAGGTCAGAACCCGCGGCCATCAGGGCCGGGCTGAAGGTGGTACCCGGGCGTGGCAGGGGGGCTCGACAGCGCCCCCTGGAACGGGGTCCGAAAACTTGGTCCATAAATCAAACACGCTTGCATGTAATAATATGAAACTCGGTACACATATAGATCTCATCGGTTCATATATACTTCATGCTCTTACTTTTTACCCCAGCCCAACAGGAAGTCGGCTATTTAGGGTTGTTTGTAAAACGCATGCAATGGAATTTAAAGTACTTCTTCTAGAGAATTCAAAGAAATGCCACGAAACTCGGTCAGCATGAAGTCAAGACATTGAGGATGAAAAAATTGCCAGGGGATTTTTGATATCTCGAACGGTTGGGCCGTGGCGAGGAAACGAATTTATGGCGAGAAACGTGAAACAGGAAGTGTGTTATAACTTCAGCATACATTACCTGATCTTAATGAAACTTCAGCAGTGTGTTCGTTGTAAGAGGCCGATCACATGGATGTGACTATTGTGAGTCAAAGTTATAGCGCCACCAACTGGCAGCAGGAAGTGTGTCACTTTCAAAATGCTTTGAAATCACCCTCTTATTTTAACCCGATTTGCTTCAAACTTCATCTGTTTATTGTAAATACACGGCAGATGTAGACCTGTGAAAGGATTATTGATATCTTTGATACTGTTGCCGTGGCAACGCATAAAACTTTAAAATTCTTTTTGGATGCTTTTGAGACTCTTAGCATGCCTGAAATTGCTTGAAATTGCATGAAACTCGACAGACAGATCACATTTATTAGCCAGTAGACATGTGCAAAGTTTCAGAAACGGGCGTGGTGCAGGGACTCAGTAGCGCCACCTTTTGACAAAAGTGGGGGGGTTAGTTTTATAGTTTTACCTACAATCATAAAACTCGGTACGCATATTGTTCAGATCAAGCCGGACAACTTTCTAATTAACTGTCATTAGCTCAGACCAAGAGGAAGTCAGATATTTTGGTTTGAATATGGTCATTTTCTCTCTCTCTCTCTCTCTCTCTCTCTGAGCCAATATGGCAAGCCGTTTTAACATTTAATCATTTTAACCTACTAGTCTCTATTTTCATGCTTCTAGTACTTATTTTTTAGATACTAGTATCTATTCCATTAAGTACTAGTACTTATTCATTAGCGACTAGTGCTTATTCTTTAGTACTAGTGCCTATTCTTTAGATACTAGTGCTTATTCTTTAGATATTCTTTTGAATACGTATTAGTAGCTAATGAATAAGTACTGGTATCTATTTAATAGGTACTAGTATCTAATGACTTAGTACTAGTATTTATTGAATAAATACTAGTATCTATTAATAGGTACTAGTATCTAAAAGGTCATTTTCTCTCTCTCTCTCTCTGAGCCAATATGGCAAGCCGTTTTAACATTTTATCATTTTAACCTACTAGTCTCTATTTTCATGCTACTAGTACTTATTTTTTAGATACTAGTATCTATTCCATTAAGTACTAGTACTTATTCATTAGCAACTAGTGCTTATTCTGTTTAGAATATTAAAAGTGCTTATTCAATTTTTATGCTTATTTATATTTTCAGAGCAGAAAATCCGAATTTTCTGCTTATTCAATATTGCATCTAAAATGGAAGTGACTTGACGTGTGTGTGTGTGTGTGTGTGTGTGTGTGTGTGTGTGTGTGTGTGTGTGTGAGAGAGAGAGAGAGAGATTGTGTCTGTTACAGTGACAAGAGTTTAACCCTTTAAGGCCTTGTTTTTTGGATATATATCTTTTTTTATTAAAAAAAAAAGTGCATACAACCCATATCTTTTAAATGTATTGTTTGCTTTTAATTAAATTAAGATTGTATGTTTGGTAATTGAACCTAAATAAATTTAAAATTAATGTGCTATATTTCAGATCAATATATTTGTTTTCCTTCATTTTAATCAACACTAACTTTATTCTCATCTGAATTATAAATAACTTATTTCTGTATAAAATAAAAAATCCCGAATAATCCAGACCAACCAGAGCGCACTATTTCTACAACATCATCAGTGCTGAAGCGGAACTACCAGAGCCGTTCGGCAGATAGCCAGCAGATATTTTGTGTCACGTCGTGCACAATAACCCTGAAGGCACCAGGGTGGCGGTGCCACCGGCTTTTTATATATATATATATATAAATATAGCTGCGAGCAGCGATGAAGGGCTAAAGCCGGCGGTATCGCCACCCCGGTGCCTTTAGGTAACTAAAGGCACCGGGGTTGCGGTGCCACCGGCTTGGGCCTGTAATCGCTGCTCGCAGCTATATTTTATTATTATTATTGTTGTTAAATTAGTGTTCATAAATGAGTTATGTATGGTCTTTCAAGAATTTCAAGTTAATAATATAACAATTTACGAAAAATATTTTTAAAGCTTGTGTCATGCAGTGCCCCCCTAGTGGTTGTGAATGGTTAGTGCCCCTGGGCACTGGCCCAAGTGCCCTTATGGATAATCCGGCTCTGCACACGCGGTATTATGTTTTAAGGGGAAAGTACATTAACACACAGTGGGCGGAAATGTTAATAGGATTAAAAAACCGAAATAACCGACATGGTAAAATTACGTCGGTTGTAGGCTCTGAATTTCGGTTTCGATTATTTTTCGATTAATCATCCAGCCCTATGATGACATACACATCAAACGAGACTGTGTCATAGAAAGTCTGTATGTGTACTTCGAATGAGGACATTACTACACTCGTCAAGGCATTTGAGGTTTGTATATGTTTTTTGTAATGACCTAAACATATTGCCAGCCTGTATGTTACCAATATTTCAGTGAAACTGAACAAGGTGTTAATTATTTATATAATTTAAAAAAAAGTTTTTTGATTGTTTGTTTTTTGTTTTGGCTTAGGACTGCAATTCTGAAGAAGCTGAGAGAGGAATTTCTGAGAGCACTCTGGGGCTTTTTGTGACCCGTAAAGAAGGTGCTGGTGCTGAGGACGAGCCAGAGGATGTTGGAGTAGTGATAGAGGGTGTGCAGCTGCTACAGCACTTAAAAAGTGTTTCCTTTGGGTTGGTAATGCTGTTCGGACTGATCTACGCTCTCAACTTAAGCTACCCTCCAAAGTCTCAAATTCACGTTTGAATTCTTTCAAAAGGTACTGATGAATTTGGATGGCAGCAAGCTTTTCCCAAAGGGTTCAGGCACTTAAAATTAAAAATTTTCAGTGAATAGGACATTCACTTCTTGCCTAGATGTTTCCAACAACTGAAGGGAGATTGAAAACTTTCAACTTTTAAGACAGGGATCCCCTGAAAGGAATTTGTTGACGGACTGATGACACTAACTCCAGCATGCAAGAGACTGCAGCTAATGCATCATTCCTGCTTTTGTAGCTCTGATACTCTGACAAGAGAGATGTTAGCCCTTGTGACTCAGTCCAGGAACTTATCTGATGACTCGTTTTGCAGCAGCGCAGAGACTGTTTTATTAAAAAAAAAGGAGTGAGCCAGCTCTCAGATTTCATCAAAAATATCTTATTTTGTGTTCCGAAGTTGAATGAAGGTCTTATGGGGTTGGAACAACATGAGGGAGAGTAACGTTAAATACTGACAGAATTTTAATTTTTGGGTGAACTATCCCTTCAAGGTTACTTAACTTTTGTGTTTAAAATTTGTGTACATTTTTAATCAGTGACCTGATTGTTTTATTTTTTTCTAACAACTACTTAGGAAGATGGGTGCTAATTACATTAGTGTTTAAATTTTTTGGGGGTACTACATTCGTGTTTCAATTTTGTATTATTTTTTATCTAAGTGTCCTGGTTGTTTATTTGTTCTAACAACTATTTAGGAAGATGGGTATTTACATTCGTGTTCCAGATCAGAAGAAAGCACAAATTGATTACTGTACTATGCAGTGATTATGACTATGCAAAATGTTTACCTTGAAAATGTGGAATAAAAAAAGTTTGCTGTTGAAATTCGGATCTCTGTTACTTGGCACACAGGTTTAAAACTAAAAAGTGTAACATGAGTAATAACCACAGAAAGTACAGTTTGGGAAGATGCATAAAACTAAAATGGTTGCATTAACTTGTAAAGTGCTGTATTATGTCCTGCTTCGATTTTTTGGTTTCTTTTGTGAGACTGGATGTTTCGAGCAATTGCACACAATAAATGTTTGAAAATTTAACGTTTTTGACCGTTTATTCAATAGAATTAAGGAAATGTAAGATAGTTATACAAAGCAAGTAACAACAATTTATTTGAAATGAGTAAAGTTTATTTAATACACAATCTTAAATCGCAGTTCATCTGTTCACATAACAATTATTTAATTAATTCACGTCACCTGAACATGACCGTGAAGCTTAAATAAAATGTTAACCTTTTACGTTGGATTTATGTGATTAAATTGGATGGAAAATTGACATCCAATTGAAATACATAAGTTTTAACTTTCGGGGTTAAATATTTTTTTGAGAGAAGGCTGCATTTATTTGATAAAAATAAAAAGTAATATTGTGAAATATTATTACAATTTAAAATAACTGTTTTCTATTTGAAAATATTTAAAAATGTAATTTATTCCTGTGATGCAAAGCTGAATTTTTAGCATCAATACTCCAGTCAATCAATCTAATATGCTGATTTGCTGCTCAAGAATATAAAGATCAAAAGAACAGCTTTTATCTGAAATAGAAAGCTTTTGTAACATTATACACTACCATTCAAAAAATAAATCTATATTCAACAAGGTTGAATTTTAATTGATCAAAAGTGACAGTAAAGACATTTATAATGCTACAAAAGATTATATTTCATATAAATTAATTAGAACTTTATATTCATCGAAAAAATTGTACACAACTGTTTTCAACATTGATAATAATAATTTGAGGATCAAATTGGCATATTAGATTGATTTCTGAAGGATCATGTGACACTGAAGACTTGATTTTCATAATATTTAACAATATAACTATTTCATTTTTGTATTTTTATTCAAATAAATGCAGTCTTGGTGAGCATAAGAGACTTCTTTTAAAAAAATGTAAAATCTTACCGATCCCAAACTTTTGAATGGCAGTTTGAATAAGATATGAGGGTGGACAGACTGTCCATCCATATTTAATGCAGACAGTAAAGGCATTTAAAAGAAGGTTGCGCCAGTTGTGCCCCCTCAGGTTTTTTTTTTAGCCAAAGTATAACTTTACCTTTGATAATTAAATCCACAATTATTAGGAGGTACTGTACAAAATTATAATTCTCAAATTTCTAAAATCATGACCTTTTGGTGATTTTCGTCATTTTGATGTCCAAATATATAATTTAGCCCATGTGATTTAGGTAGAACCAAATAATTTTTGCAGGTGGGTGGTAGGGTGAATCGACCAAAATTTGACAAAATATATTTTTAATGAAGTAATGAGTAGTTAGTGAGGTACAGAAATTCTAAACTGATCAAGAAAAAAAAGTGTACAGGAATAGGATTGGTATTGGTAAAGGCAGATACACTGCACAATATTGCGGTATTGGTTTTGGACATGAAAAAGTGGTATCAAGCCATCCCTACTGGTTGTACTGCAGATTTTGTTTCCTCATAATGAACATTCTCACAAGAGATGAGGGAGGAAAAGGGCTGTTAATATATTTGGTTAAATATAGAGCTTTTAATAGCAGTGTAGGCGCCTTCATTGGGTCAACCAGAGTCAAGAATAGACTTAATGGTAAAATGAGCAGAATTTGGATGATACTCGCTGTCTCTGTGGGTTGTGGGTTCTAAAGAGCAAATGGTATGTGTGACCCCGGTTATAACTAGAAAAACAAAGTTTTTCAAAGCCCTACTTTAAAGCAAAAAAGTTTTGAAAAGCTTTAAAAAGATTTTGAAAGTTAAGCCATTGAAATGTAGTTTTAGAAAGTAAGATGTTTTTAAAAAGCGATCGACAGATGTTTTGTGGCTGCTCTGTATATGTTGGGTGTGCTGTAACTGTGTAGTTTTTATATATTAATATTTACAGAGGACAGACATGTTGCACAGCAAACTAAATATCTGGGTTGAACTTCTTTATAAACTGCCTCTATGGTTCATTAAAATGATGTATGTATTCTACAGTCAGCAGTAAATGATACATGTCCTCACTGTAAATCTGATCCACATTTACAGATAACTCCAAAGGAGCCACAGCTAGAATGGCGTCTCTGCACAATGTTTAAACGTAGAAATGCAGCATGTAAATGACTACTGAGAGTAAACACATTCCCTGCACGGCCAATTACAAAGGCTTCAGCCGGCCCCAAACCTCCGCCAGATAAACATCAAGGTGCAATGCACTAGAGCCAAGGAAATAGTATCCATTTCCTGGGGCTTTCACTAGGCATCTTACCGACCGAACGCTATCATCATTCTGTCCAAACTCCCCCTCCCCTCTTGTATCTTTAAATGGTAATCTGTGTGTAAATCAATTGATAAACGTTTGGCCTGAAACATGGCCAAGAACAAATGGTTTGGTTTATTTCAGAGGTACGCTGATGTAAGTAGGGCTGAAATCCTTAACCTCCTTAAATCTGCTTCACCCCAACGTTCCTCTGGTGTACATTCAGATATTAAAGTTCCAGCATTTCGGAACTTTGGTGCATCAAACTGCAGGGCCCGTTGCGTTGCAACAAAAAAAAATACTATGGAAGTCAATGGGGTACATCAACTGTTACCGATATTCTACAAAATATCTTCTTTTGTGTTCAGCAGAATACAGAAATTCATACAAGTTTGAAACAACTTGAGGTAAATTATGTAATGATGACAGCATTTGTATTTTAAAGTGAACTATTAATTTGTTGCAGCAAGTTGCAGAACTTTAACCAGCATTTGCCACATATACCATTAAGTTTTGAAATACTCATGCGCACGTCTGTTCTGAATCCTAAATGCAAACGTCTGCTAAATTTATAATAACCCATTTACAATAGGAAAAAAAATAAGCTTATCAAATTTAAAAGGGAAAAGAAAAGGTTTGTAATTTATTTGATGGCGTTCAAGGCTGTGGGTCCAATCAGTTGTCACTTGGTAGACAGCAAATTAAGCTGAATCAAACATGGACATGTTGTGTGACATGCCCTCACCTTCATAAACAGAAGTATGCATTGCAAAAAAAATACATATTATGTAAGCTCGCCACTTAATGTTCAAACTTTTCTGTATAAGGTCTTTAGATATGATGTTTATTATAGACAGGTCAGGCCAAGAAGCATGATTAATTGCATACATTATTGAATAATAAAAAAATAAATAATAATAATTACACCAAATCAACATTCAATTGACAGCCCTTAATCCTACACATTCATTTGAATTATTTTTAATGAAATTAATGATACACCTAGACCCCATCATACCTTTTAATTATGAATTGAAGTTATGCATTATTAAGCATGAGTGATAACAAAAGGAATGCACATGTTCTACGCTCAAACAGTGTAGTGCCGGTTGCAAAAAGCATCTACATTTACATTTAGTAGATTGAAAGTCATGACTCATGAAGTCTCTTTCCAGCCATTAGAGTCCGGTGGAGTCAATGACTTTGACATGTGGTGAGTGCAAATGTGTGCAGCCGGTTTATGCTCAGCAAACGGTGATGTGGCAAATGACTGTAAGACCGACTCCTGCTCCATGCCTTCTGTGTGTTTGACTGGGAACTGGCACGTGCACAGGTGTGTGTGTGTGTGTGTGTGAGTAAGCGTTGTGTTCCCGCCTGTGCAGTCTAAACGGGCCTTGGCCCACTCTCTGGCACTCAGCGAGCTCAGCGATCCCACACAGATGTTCTATGTCCTCTGACCTCAAACTGAGGCCCAACGCAGCATGTCACAGAGGAGCTGAGAGTGTGGGGGCTTTGAAAGAAAATGTCTGTGTGTGTGTGAGAGAGAGAATGCAACTGTGCGAGAAAGGGCGCAGTCCCACACAGTGTGTGAATGCATAAAGTACTACTGTAAGATTGTGTGTGAGTGTGTGAGACAAGTGAGTGGGGGGAGAGTATGGATTTCTGTGTGTGAATCTACCAAGACTCTACACTACTTTTTTCTTAAACTGTATTTTGTCTGTTTTCCAGTAATATGTATATTTTTATTCATCATCTACTTCTAATTTATTAGAGAATGTCAGAAATTGCAAGATAATAAAACAGAGAATGTATCATAAATTAGGTTTATTATCGAACAAAATGTAGTAAGGTTTATGCTTAAATAACTTTTTGTCAAAGTTTTAATTTCTGAAAATAAGTCAATATCTTATGCATTTTTGCTTCTCAAGTAAATCTTGTTTTAAGGACATATAGATACATTTTTAATGGAAAACAGAAAAAAATAGCTATCCAGTAGTATTCTTTGCAGTGCAGAAAATTCTCTCCATTCAGTAGTGAGGTTTGAAGAAGCCATCAGCCTGGCTTTATTAAAAATGTATGTCTTTTGCTGTATAGCAGGGAGGCTTTTATTAGTAGCACTTGCCTGAATAAGCCAAAACATCTCCATTTCACTCTTGCTATATATGATTACACAGATTAGAGTGGAGCCTTTCTATTTTTCTCCAAAAAATTCAAAATGTAGGGATAAAATAACTTAGATTAAAAAGAAATTAGATTAAATAAAAATGATATATAAAAATAATGAACTATATATGAATTATAAAGGACTGGCCCATGATGAGATGGAACGGGGGATAATAAAAAATGACTATATATATATATCAGTGTATTCAGTGGCTCAGTTTAAGATTAACTATCTATCTAACTATCTACCATCAAAGTTTACAGTGAATTCTGTTTCAGACCAAATAGTTGTCAAGTATGGAAAACATTCTAACACTCATAACAATTAACTATTAATTGCACTCCTATTACCACTACCAAAAGTTTTTGAAAGTACAGTTGTGAAATATTACAATTTAAAACAACAGTTTTTATTTGATTATATATATATATATTTGGTGCTCAAGAACAAAATCCTATTATTATCAATGTTGAAAACAGTTGGTGCTGCTTAATATTTTTGTGAAAACCACAATATAGTTTTTTCAGGATTATTTGATGAATAGAAAGTTCAAAACAACAGCATTTATTTGAAATAGAAATAGTTTGTATCATTAAAAATATATGAAAAATATACTGCCCTTTTTGACCAATTTACTGAATAAAAGTAATTATTTATATAATAAAAAACAATATATATATATATATATATATATATATATATTTTTTTTTTTTTCTTCATTTTGTTCATTTCAGTTTCTTAGTCAAATTTTCACACAGAGATTAATGTCCTCTCACCTGTGAGTACCTCCATTTCTGACACTTGATGCTGTCAGGTTCAGGAAGCTCTGGCATCACCTTTTCCAGCTCTTCCAGGATGATGGGCTGTACCACATTCTTTTCCTCCTCCAGGTGCTGGATGCCAAAGGGCACACTAGTGTGGACCACCACAGAAGGTCCACAGTCCTTCGATGCTGCCAATGATACACAGATAATCATCAGGCTCACATGTGCCTGCTTAAGTCATGAACTACCTAATTCACAGATCCTACATTGTGTGCAACAGTGAGAGGAGGACAGCAAAAAGTTAAGTATGGAAATTTCAAACAGAGGAAGAAATGATGGTGAGATAAACAACAAAGACAGCAGCAGAAAAGCAACACAACAGGCTAGAAATGCCATAAACAGTTTATTCTTTATAAAAAAATGTATGCTTTTTTAAAATACATTTTGCATGTCATAGAGAACCTCAACCGGAGGATGTCTTTGACATAACGTGATGCAAGTTTTAAAGGGACACTGCACCAAAAACAGAACATTCGGTCATCATTTACTCACCCTTATGTCATTCCAATCATCTATGTCTTTAATTCTTCTGTGTAACACAAAATAATGAAAGTCAGTGGGAAATTAACAACACTGGATTACATTAACAAAAAACACAGACACACGTTTCAATATAGACTATATTACCAAAAGTATTGGGACACCCTTCCAACTCAATGAATTCAGGTGTTCCAATCACTTCCATGGCCACAGTTGTACAAAATCAAACACCTAGGCAATGCATGCAGACTGCTTCTACATACATTTGTGAAAGAATGGGTCGTTCTCAGGTGCTCAGTGAATTCAACTGTGGTACCGTGATATGTTGCCACCTGTGCAATAAGCAGTTGGGAACAACAGCAACTCAACCACGAAATGGTAGGCCATGTAAAAAATCACAGAGCGGGGTCAGCGCATGCTGAGGTGCACAGTGCGCAGAAGTCGCCAACTTTCTGCAGATTCAATAGCTACAGACCTCCAAACTACGTGTGGCCTTCAGATTAGCTCAAGAACAGTGCGTAGAGAGCTTCATGGAATGGGTTTCCATGGCCTTCCATGGCCGAGCAGCTGCATCCAAGCCTTACATCACCAAGTGCAGTGCAAAGTATCGGATGCAGTGTATAGCACGTATAGCACTGCTCTAGAGTCCAGTGGAGACGTGTTCTCTGGAGTGACGAATCACAATTCTCTGTCTGACAATCCGATGGACGACTCAGGGTTTGCCAGTTGCCAGGAGAATGGGATTACGGTGTGGGGTTGTTTTTCAGGGGTTGGGCTTGGCCCCTTCGTTCCAGTAAAAGGAACTCTTAATGCTTCAGCATACCAATACATTTTGGACAATTTCATGCTCCCAACTTTGTGGGACCAGTTTGGGGATGGCCTCTTCCTGTTCCAACATGCGTGCGCAGAAGTACACAAAGCAAGGTCCATAAAGTCATAGATGAGTGAGTGTGGTGTGGAGGAACTTGACTGGCCTGCACAGAGTCCTGACCTCAACCCGATAGAACACCTTTGGGATGAATTAGAGCGGAGACTGTGAGCCAGGCCTTTTCGTCCAACATCAGTGCCGGACCTCACAAATGAGCTTCTAGAAGAATGGTCAAAAATTCCCATAAACACACTCCGAAACCTTTGTGGAAAGCCTTCCCAGCAGAGTTGAAGCTGTTATAGCTGCAAAGGGTGGGCCAACTCCATATTAAGCCCTATGGATTAAGAATGGGATGTCATTAAAGTTCATGTGCATGTAAAGGCTGACGTCCCAAAACTTTTGGCAATATAGTGTATCTTTTTCTATTCATACAGGTTTGGAATAACATGAGGATGAGTAAATGATGGCAAAGTTTCATTTTTGTAAAATGTATCTCTTTAACAAGTCAAGCTAGCTGTTGCATATACACTGCACATATAACATGACCAACTTTATTTGTTAGTCATAACAAGTTACTGTGAGTAGTGTTAAGTAACAGAACTCAGCAGCCTCTTCTCCAGACGATGGTTTCCTAGTGCCTCATCTATGGGCACAACAAACTCCATGATCTAATACTTTACGGGCCGATCTCATCGGCAGAGACATGACCCATGACTGAGAACAGGCCTGATATATCAGCCTTGCACATAGTGTAGTCATTTCTCTAATAACACTGTTTTAAAACACATATTTAATATGATTGGAGGAAATCATGCTTTATTGGGCTCCATAAACATCGGCTTGTGTTTGAGCAGCTGGAGTGATTTGGCCCAATGACTCAAAGTAGGATAAAGATGCTGAAAGCCATTGTTGATCAATGCTTGAGGAACGAGGGCTGGGTCTGAATAAGACCGCAGAGACTAGCTAAAGCTTAATATTAAAGCCTCTGGCAGATTCACATGGTAACAGATTGAGTTTATGATCACCTGTGAGGAGGGGCTTTATACTTAAGATCTATTCTGTTCAGTAAAGTTTTATGGACCAACAGAGAACGATGAGCCATTTAAATCATGACCACTGGCATAAATGTGGAAAAAGTCAAGCAAATCACATCCACATGCTATACCCATGCCTGGTCCTTAAATAATATTGGGCTAATAAATAAATCAAGTACGCCTGAAAATAAAGTTGTGGTTAAAACCCTTGATGAATAACAAATGATTAAGATTAGTTTATGACTAATATCATCCAAACAGGGCTTTTCACACTACATTTAACAGTGAGTTTAAGTCTTTTTAAACTGCAGATAAGGCTAGTTTTTGATGAGTTTCAGAAGACGTCAGACAACAAAATTACATGACAACATTTCCATAGATGGACAAGAAGTTATTAAAACAAAGTCGTTGAATGTTGTATTTGCGTAATCAATATGATTATTATCCTCAAAAATATGCAATAAATAACCCAGTTTACAGTTTTCAGTCTGAAATGTTGAAACTAGACTACCCAGGATAAAGAACAGTACAAGAGAATAAAGTTTGAGATAAAGTTAAGAATGACCCAGGGTCAACTTCACATTTTTCAATTGTGAAAAGTCTATAGGAAAAAGCTGGTTTAAGTCAATACCACCACAGGTAACAGACTGTGTGAATAGAGGAGGTACTTGTGAGGAATCAAGTGCCTCTGTTGGATAAATAACAGAAGAAAATGGATAGATATAAATTCTTGTCCAAAATTCCAGGTCATGAAATACTAGATTGTGCCCTCATAGTTATATACCTAGTTATATATATATATATATATATATATATATATATATATATATATATATATATATAGTTATATATAAAAAATATATATATTTTTACACGACATTCCTCCCGGGTTAGTGACATCACCAACCCTAAAATGTACATAAACCCCGCTTCCGGGACACGCAGTCCATGTTGAGAAGAGGAAAAGTTGTTGTATAAGAGTACATTTGTGAGTCAGCTCAAACTTTAGCATCCTTCATTTCACATGCAATAAAAAGTCACTCTGTGTGCATCTCACAACAGTTCCTATATTATATAGATCTATATTTATAGATTATCATGACAGAATATGCTAATTGAAGATTGTTAACTCCACATCAGCAACATAAATTCATCAACTAACCATTCAGAGACGTCCTGTTGCATTCTACATGTTGTCACTTCTTCTTGAGTCTCTCCATCTTTGTATGACTCTGTTTTAAGATTAAAGGCAGAACACTTTCTGTCATTTTAGTGTGTCTGCGAGGTAATCGCAGCTGCTAACACACAAGAGCTCTTGAAACCCCGCCCTCTGAGGCAGCTCATTTGCATTTAAAGGGCCAGGCACAAAACGTGTGCGTTTTTGCTAACCCTCAAAAAGTGACAACTTTAAAGGACAAGTTCGGTATTTTACGCTTAAAGCCCTGTTTTAAGATTGTTTCTGATGAAATAGAACGGTTAAGATTGAAATTTGAACAAATGCTGCTGTCCCGAGAATTTTCGGTTTCTGTTAGCACCCCCCCACCTCCACAATGGTTTCATTGGGCACTGGAAGAATCATTCATAAAACGCATTAAACTTTAGCTTACAAATACGTGAAACTCACCGAGTGGTCTGGGTTGTTCACTGATATGCTCACACAAAAATCGCTGCAAAAGATGCTTTCCAAAACAGGGTTTTAAAGAGCAACATGCAGGTTGGACACCCCTATATAGCATAGTGTATGTTGATGATAGAACAACTAGATTTTCTTAACTGGAGTAATATATATTTAGCCATTAACAATATTTTGAGATAAATTGTGATAAAATAACTTCCGAGTCTGTAAAGCACTAACCGGAAGTGACGATCGGCGAGGGAGTCTGGTCAAGTTCAAGCTCAGATTACAATGGATTCGAATGAAGAAACCGAGTTCTCCGATGTGGACGAACATGCTTATGATGGCCCACAGGCCTATAATTATTAGCCTCCTAGGCGAGATAGTAGTCAGGGGGAGGAACAATGGGCAGAGGAGAGAAGTAGAGTTGTGGTGTCAAGAAAACCAGTGGCGAATAGGGCAAGTGACTTGGTGAGTTCATGTAAGTTAGCACCGCGGCTAACGCTGGTTCATCTACTGTATGGCTAGTACCTTGGTGTTTTGCAACAAATCTGCTTTAGCAAACACACGTTCGACCTTGTTCTTGATTAAACATCCATTTAGTCTTAATTTAAGCCAGCAACGTTTTGTCTTCTCATATTCTACGCTGACAGTGATTATGCAGTCCATCCAAGCTGTTTAGCACTATCTACATTGACTAAATACCATGCCATAACAACAAATTAATAATGACAATACCTAAGCTACAATAGCAACAGTCTAATGGCGCTTTTCCATTGCATGGTACGGCTCAGTACGGTTCTGCTCGCTTCGCTTTTCCACTGCGTTGTACGACTCATCTTTAGCTCGGTTTGCTTTTCAACTGCAGTTAGTGATACCATTTAAAGGGAGCCGTGGCGTACCATGCAGTGGAAAAGCGCATAACAGTCATATCTGTATAAAAGTCCAGTACGCGGTTTTGCCTGCAGGAGAGGGACAGATTAGGAAGCGCCAAAATCCGGTGTAAACTTTGACGGTGGACTTGATTCCATCGAGTGCACCGAGGGAACAGCATCAGTAACCATCCTCACGTGGTCCTTTCTCCGAAATCCCATCAAATCTCCAGGTCGATAATTCTCCGGAGTGAAATGTGTGCCACAAACGCGGCAGTGAAGGCTGCTCTCTTCACCTGCACAAAACGCACCCAAGACCGAAAAGCCTTGTTTTTCCTAGAAGGAAAATGATGGACACGATGTCCTGACAGGCTGAAATTCGTGCAACTAGCACAAACACAATAATTTACCATTATGGCTTCTCTAAAACTCGATCTAAAACTTTCTGTATCTCAATACTGCTCTAACTACACCAACACCCTACAATGAGAAAGCTGACCGCGAGCTCTTTTATTTACCTCGGCCTACGTCATATGACGCGTTGCTATAGCGCAGTGGTCTCCAACATGGTGCCCGCGGGCACCTGGTAGCCCGCATGGAGTCTCTGAGTCGCCCGCCGAGCACGTTCTAAAAATAGCCTGAATTGTCTTTCATTTAGTTTTTTTTTATTATTATTTATGATGATGGCATAAAATGAGAAAATAACTAATGGTAACATTTCATATACCATTAAAACCTAATAAAATAATAAAATAATTTAAAATATTTAGAATCTGCACGTCGAGCACGTTTAAAAAAAAAACGTAACGTAACTTAAGTGAGTTGAGGTGGTCGCGGGCAGACCGATAAATTTATACATAAGATAAATTGAACTATAAAAAATAAAAAAAAGATTAATTATGGCTGAGGATGCAGGTCATGCAAAAAAGAAGACTTATTATTTTAACGAGGAGTGGGAGACAGAATTCCTCTTCACTAACGTTAAAGATAAAGCTGTATGCCTCATCTGTGGAGCACGCATTGCGGTTGCCAATGGTCTATGGCAGGGGTCTCCAACACGTCGCTCGCGAGCTACCAGTAGCTCGTGGCCTGATTGGAGGTAGTTCACATACCGCATCTTTTGCGCGCTCAAGTTCGTTATTTCAAATGTAGGAAGCTCATAATTATAGCGACGCGCTCATTTTTTCCATGCGCAGCAAGATGAAAAATCCATTAGCTACTAAAACTTCTTTGTCATTGTGGAGAGCACAGTGCATGGTTGCATAGCAATGACAGACGCCACGGGAAAATCGGACCGGATTTTACTATTAATAATGAAAGATAAGTTAATGTCCATTGTGAACGTCAGTAATTTATCTTTTTTGACTCATTCTTTTTATAAAAATGATTTAATGGCTGAAATATGCGAGCTTTTTATAAATCTTTTTTTTGTCAAAACTTTATTTGAACTTGTAGGCTACATGTTAGTAGATAACATGTCGCAAGACACTCCTTTAAAATCTGACCATTATTTTTAATGTTGTTATTTTGTTTATGTAAACAAAAAGTGCAAATGAATTCTAATTATATTTGTTATTTGCTGGTTTTCGACATAAACCTTGGTGAATGGATTTTATTGTGTAGTATTAGTACTTTTTGAACAGGATTCTGTGATAACTGATCATTTTGGTCACTATAATCATGAAATGAAATTTTCAGGCCATTTCATCTCTAGTTAAGATGCACTATAAAATCAACTATAATTATGTGTTTTTATAGTATAATATGCAAAGTACAATTTTCTTTAAAAAAATTAATCTCTGATTCTGTTCTTTTCTCTGACATTTAAGGGTGACATTTATAGGCCTACAAAAACTCTTTTAGGTCTAAAACAGTTTAGATAGTTGTTAATATGACAGTTATGAGACATTATTTAAGAGATTTAAGTATTGTATTAGCCTACATGAGTAGCTCTCGGCCACTATATTTTTTAAAAAGTAGCTCTCAAATGAAAAAAGGTTGGAGACACCTGCTATAGCGGGAAAGGCGTATTCCAGAGCCTAGTACATTTTCATCAAAATCTCAATATCAAATGAGATTTCATTAGTAATTTCTACATATGTGTTTTTAAAATGCCATAGCAGACAATTTAAAGTATTAATTCAGAATATAAATTCAACCTGCATGTTGCTCTTCAAGTGTAAAATGCCAAACTTGTCCTTTAACATGCTATATAAAAATATCTGTGGGGTATTTTGTGCTAAAACTTCACACACACACTCTGGGGACATCAGAGATTTATTTTACATCTTGTGAAAAGGGCATTTTACCACCCCTTTAAATATATATTTTTTTGTTAATGTAGAAGTTTTTTATGTCAATTTTGATCAATTTAGTGCATCATTTGCTGAATAAAAGTATTAATTTCTTTGAAAAAAAAAATTTAAACTGTTTTTTACGACTAATTATTTACATTTAATTTAATTTATTTGTAACTCATTTATTTGTGTTTACTTAACCCTCTGTTCTTCTGTCATTTTTAACCTAAAAATAATACGTGTTTTTTTTGTTGTTTTTTTTAATCGGAATTGTATGAAACTTGGTAAAGGTTTTGCCACTTTTGGCTATGTGTACAACAACAACAACAAAAATCATGGCGATGATTCACAAAGGTTAAATAGTCCTGGGAAAAAAAGTCAGACTTGAGCTACTCACAATCAAAAATGACCGCATTGGAAATTAATGGGAGATGAATTTCATCTAGTGGAAGCTTTTAGTAATGCACTCAAACAAAATCTTACTGAAAGCTAATTTTTTTAAGATATCAAGCTCAAATTTGGAACTTGTTTAGATTTATGGCTTTGATTTTCTTGAGGTTTTAGAATAAAACGTGTTTTTGAAAATATATATTTGATATAAAAATTTAAAATAGTATTTTTGTGCATTTTTCATGACAATAAATGAAAAATTCTATAACTTTGCACTTTTTTAAAAAAAAAAGTTCACTTTTTAAAAACTTTTTCCACTTCAGTAATAATTTGCCCAGTGTTATGGAAGCTTGCTTCCGGCACCGGCACTAAATAAATAAACAATAATAATAGCGACTTTTTATCTCACAATTCTGACTTTTTTTCCTCACAATTGCGAGTTTACATCTCGCAATTCTGACTTTATTTCTCAGAATTGCGAGATAAAAAGTCAGAATTGTGTGAAATAAAGTCGCAATTTCGTGTTATAACGTCAGAATTGCGAGATATAAAGTCAGAATTGCGTGATATAAAGTCGCAATTGCGTGTTATAAAGTCAGAATTGCGAGATATAAAGTCAGAATTGCGTGATATAAAGTCGCAATTGCGTGTTATAAAGTCAGAATTGCGAGAGAGAAAACTAAGAATTCTGACTTTTTTTCTTGCAATTCCGACTTTATATCACGCAATTCTGACTTTATAACACATAATTGCGAGTTTATATCTCGCAATTCTGACATATTTTCTCAGAATTGTGAGATATAAAGTCGCAATTGCGAGTTATAAAGTCAAATTCTATGGGGTGAAAAAAAACGGACTTTTTCCCCCTCAGAGTAGTTTATATCTCACAATTCTGACTTTATAACACGCAATTGCGACTTTATATCTCACAATTCTGACTTTATATCTCGCAATTCTGACTTTGTAACACGCAATTGCAACTTTATTTCACGCAATTCTGACTTTATATCTCGCAATTCGGAGAAATAAAGTCAGAATTGTGAGATAAAAAGTCGCAATTACGTTTTTTATTTTTCATTCTGTGGCGGAAACAAGCTTCCATACAATGTCATCTTTAAAATAAGATCAAACTTAAGTCTGTGCTCTAAAGCATTCAAGATTTACGACAGTTTAAGTTGGAAATTTTATTTTCAGGTCTATGCTCATAAAGTGAATAAATGGATTATAATAACTACAGCATAAATATAATTTAGCACCATAAAATCGCCTACAAATAGAAAATATTAAATAAAAAACATTATCGAACTAAATTATAGTACATTCAATTAAAAAAAATTTTGGTCATTTTTGACCGCCACGTGAAGACCACCAGAGGGTTAATTAGGCTTTTGATTGTGTTAAAATGGCTTACTAGTTTATTTTGTTAATTTTCTTATTTCTTAAAACCATTTAAATACAAATATGAAAAAGCAATAAATAAGAGAACATAAACCATGAGAACATGCTGTTTGAGGATGTAGGAAAAGGTTTCAGATATTAGCTACAACGCTGGCATGGTTCAAGTGAGGGAAAGAGGAAGTCATTTTTTCAGTGGTATTCACTTGCTTATGTAAGAGTTTACAAGCATTTCAGCTAAACCTAAAAGAGATCACCACATAACTTTTTCATTTCACTTCAAATCAGCCAAATTTATGGCAGGATTGATGGAAGGATTACCTTCACTATTATGGAGAATTGTTTTTGTAAAAAGAACAAAGTATCTGAAGAGATAATAGCTGAAATTATTGTTCTAACCAATCTAGGTTGACTTTGGCTGACCATTATGCATATCAGAACAGGGCTGAAACACAGAGACATGGTCTTTTTCCGTTTGCAGAGCAGTCAGACTATATACGTGTATGGCACAGTGCCAGGCAGAGAGGAGGGGAAAAGGAGAAGCCGAGGGTGAGAGGGCGAGAGAGAGAGAAAAAAAGAGTTTGAGTGTTTATTTGTAAGTGTGCATGTGCCAGAATGTGACTGTGCATGAGAGAGATAGAGAGGTCATGAAGCGTGGGTAGAGGGCTGGCATTGTGCCTGCTGGTTGAGTCACTTATTTCTTGGTGGGGGCAGAGCTTGTCACAAAGTTCACAGGGTGAATAGGAAACTGCATGTACTGCCTGACAGAAAATAACTTGCATATGAATTAAACTTACATTCCTTTTTTTCCTCATTAAACCTTTAAACCCTGAAGGCATTTTTAGAGGTTTTTTTTTCAAAGTGACACACAAAAGTAAAGACTCATGACTCCAAAACTATAGCAAGCAGAGTCCAAATGTAGGTATCATTTCATGTAAATGTAGGTATCATCAAAATCATTACATTTGGACATTCTCATGCTGGGAAACTGCTAATAAAAGACAACAACAACAAAAAGTGTGCTCCAAGGAAATTTTACATATCTTTCTTATTTGACATGCAATAACTCAGGAAGGAACTACGGTATAGGAGGAAGAGCTGCATCTGGATCAAATTTTGTGGAGGTACCATAAAGTAATCAAAAGTTACAG
This sequence comes from Siphateles boraxobius, assembly GCF_051911475.1. Lineage (NCBI taxonomy): Eukaryota > Metazoa > Chordata > Actinopteri > Cypriniformes > Leuciscidae > Siphateles > Siphateles boraxobius. The sequence goes on from NW_027509097.1 coordinate 17,887,132, forward strand.
CATTTGGATCCAAGGTAGCTTTTTTGTTTAGCCCTTGACACCCGGAAGACATTTTTAAAATTGTTGTTATTCCTCCGTGAGGAATATCTCGTGATCGACGCAATGGATTATGTTGATTTTGGACTCAATCAGGAGCATCCACTGTAAGTTATGATTTTTTTGTAATGCCAGTTTCTACAATCTGTGAATGTTTCATGAAGTTACAAGCGTAAACGCCACGTGAAAGCTACATTTGATTTTACATAGCTAAATGTGTGCCTGTGGAGTTTTATGTGTTATAAGTCCATGAGAGTATATCTTCAGATCTAAATGACAGATTATGGTGAGTTTGGGCTCTTTTTAATAGCGATCTGCAGTAAATAATGATGTGCCACTTTCCACGATCGGAGCATGTTTCATGAAGTTATGAGTGAAAACGACATAAATGCTGCATCTGTATATTATTTGTTTATTTGTATTGTTATTTGTATTCGTATAGTCTGGGGTGGCTTCATGTACAAAAACTCATTCAAGTTTAGTCAAAGCCCAAAACATTTAGGCTTGTATTCTACTCTGTGATACCTTTCTAATGAAATTTGACACATGACTATCTGAGCTGTATGATGTTTTCGACATAGTATAAAAAAGTATTTAATAAATTATGAAAACTCTTTATATATATCAGCAAATAACTCAGCACAACCTTCTTAACCTCAGAAGAGTTAATCAAGTTCGCTAAATGCATCGTAAAGTTCAGACTCTAAGCTTTCAAATGACACATTTTGTGTTGATCAAGGCAGATGTTTTGAAAAATATGATTAAGTTTTTCGTAGATAGGTGGCGCCTGCCAGCAGAACACCCCATTTTAGAGGGACTGTTCGATCAAAGCCGTTAGATGCATTAAAAAGCTGAGCCTTAAAATGTTTCTAAACTTTAAAATATCCAATTCCATATTCCATAAATATCCATATTGTGTGTTATTACATTCAGTGATTGCTTAGTAATTTGAGAGCATCAGTCAAACACTAGTAACTTCATCTTGTAACCCCTTCGCTTGTGGAATAAATGAATCATGCAGAGTGAATCTGACTGCAACCAAATCATCTCTATAATTACTGAAGTGTGTCACTTTTCATGCTAAAATACTCCCTGACACAACAGCACTGGCTCAAGTAATTCACTCACCTTCATGTCATTCTAAATGTGAATTACATTTTTTCTTATGCTGAACACAAACAAAGAAATGTTTTAGGATAAAAAGTCTTTTCATTCTGCTATATTGAATTTGGACTTTTTTAATAGAATGAGAATGAGGCATTTAATGTTTCAAAAAGGACCATAAAGCATCATAAAGATATCATAAAAGTAGATCATATGGTTAGCCGTAGTTGTTCTTGAGAGTTAAGTAAGAGAAGTAGTGATATTTGATTCATGAACAAATATCCTGGGTCAAATCTTTTCAATGAATACAACTCACAAAACCAACTTGAAAAATTATTTCCCAAATCTGACTGACCTGGTTCTCGAGTTCAACTCAATGATTTACAGCAGCTCACAAGAGGGAAGGATTTTTACTGAGTTACTTTGGTCTATTCTTCACAAAAAGCTATATGATTTCAGAAGACTCCGAATATAGCAAGTTGTTTGGACCACTTTTACGATACCTTTATGGTGCTTTAACATCATTTTCGAAGCTTGAAAGCCTCATTAGCCATGGGTACTAAACTCAATGAAAAGAGAAACTGGCAAATTTCTCTTTTTGTTTTCCACAGACGAAAGAAAGTCAAACTTGTTAGGAGCAACATGAGTTTGAGTAAAAATAACTGAATTTTCATTATTGATTGGTCTATACCTACAATTTCCTCCCTTAATTACATACATAATGTTTTAATTAGATAATTAATCCCATCCAGAGAACATTAACGTTCATAACACCCACATCCAGACACATTAGTATTTACTACAGTGATCCCAATCCCATCTGAATCAGTACATGAAATGACAGACATCCCATAATTATAACTTAAATCTCCTTTAGAAAATGAATCCTGTCTGAATTGTCATTTTTCTTTGGCATTCTGGTAACTAAGTTATATGACATAAGTTTCATACTTCATATATAATCAAATTCATATCAATTATGAACCAGTTCTGTTTTTGGGAAACCATAATCTACCCCTGATCTACCTCATTCCACATTTACTGAACGGCATAAATGGGTTTCTCGCCAGACGCTCAGGAACACAGTAATAGCTTATCATTAGCGGCCTGCCAAAAAGTTTTCAAAGAGAGCTTGGGGTGCTCTGTGAGATCAGACTCAGACCTACTTTACTGGAACTACAAGCAAAACACATTACAAAAATGAAAATGAAGATTAAAGCATAGTCGCGTGAAAGCTGAGGAGGCTGGAAGGAGTGTGCTGGGCCAAAAGAACAGCACAGCAGAATGCAAAATTTAACAGCTCCCCTAATTATGATGTTGCCCTCGGAAACACTGGAGTGACTGGAGTGGATGAAAGGTGACAGGTGTACAGGCTGTTTTCACAAGACTATTTCCACTGGGCTACTGCAGATACACCGTCATGGACTTATAGAACACAATCAAATGCAAATTCGTCACAAATAAAAAAGCTTTTTTCAGTCATGCGTACACAGAAATCATACACAAGACACACACACACACGCACATCTAGAATACACATGAGCTCTGTTCCCAAACCTAGTGAGTTGCCTCGCTGTATTAGGTGTGTGAACCTACACTGGTCTCACGGTTCGGTTCGATTATGTTTATCATGTCATTGTTTCAGTTCAATTCGACATCTCGATGCATTACGATGCACTGCATCCTCAATTTTCAATTTTTCTAAAAAAGTGATGTGTGCGTGTACGCCTGTTCGAAGTCACAGTGACAGAAACAGTGACATTCCAGTTTGAGTTTCAAGGGAGTAAAGCCTGTTTATGCCATTAAGAAAATAAAATTCTGTCAAATCAATTTAGTTTTAAAGAAATGTTCATTTAAAAGCAGCGCTCATTCATCAGTGTATAATATTACCCTAGAGACACGTGCATCAACCGTCGTCGAGTCCGCTGTTGAAGGTGACTTCTAATGACTAATAATCATGCGTAACAACACAGAATAATTGTAATTTGACCATCGGGTGTGGATACTTAAAGGGGCATTCGGCAACTATTTCAACTTAATAAACCCGTTTAGAAATCATTTGGATGATTAAATAACATACTCTGGTGAGAATGGTGACTTTCCCCGCTCCCCCCAACATTCCTAGGCGGAAAACCAACCTTGCAACATGAGGATTAACGTCCCGGTAAGTTGGAAATAGGAAGTCTCGTAAGAAGCGAGAATGAGCGAGAAACACAAACTGCTTTACGGCAATTTGACATAAACACACACGCCACCCTCAATGTGTATGATGTATTACCCACCTCGGTAGACATAGCTCCACACAATAAAGTTGGCCGGCTCCGATAATAACAAATGCACATCAACAGTGGTAGAAAGCGGGAGGAGGGTGCCGCAAGTGAGTTTTTTTTACGACATTGTTGTGAAATATACGCCTCACAGCTGTAGGGGGAGCTCGTTGAGAAAACATGCGACAACAAAAGTGAAAATCAACGAAGAAATAGCTAGAGTTGCCGAATGCTTCTTTAAATCAGAGAAAATTATTGGGGCGGGTGGATGATTTGTTTTTGGCTGAATATTCGGGTGACGTTGGAGCTCATCCGCTTACTCTAAACCAGTCAGACTCTGTCAGCGTTAACAGCTCGGGGTGAAAACGGCTAACATGGTTTATCAAGTTAGTGGTATTAGCTCCTGCATATTCTATATGTGCGTGACATGAGCACACACAGCACGTGTCTTCACCAGATCGTGCTTACCAGGTTGTTCATAAAAGCCGAAATGTTCCCAGATGTAGGCTTTTAAAGTAGTTGGAGCATTTTTAATTACTTGCACTCTCGCCTCCCTCTGCCATTGTATGCTACCGCAACAAAGTACATACGTGATAAATGATGTCAGAAAAGCATCAGTTCATTATAATTGGTTATGGTGTACTACTGAACCGATAACGAATCATCCTCGTCTGCATCGCGATGCATCGTAGAAACGATTAATTTCAACACCCCTACGCTGTATGCTGTCCACATAGACTTAATAAAACAAAAAACAAGACCAACTAATAAAACGAAATGCTTTAAAACGGTCTAACACAAATGACACACAAACAGTGGCAAACTGTTTTTCGTTCCATTTCGTCTCTGGCTCATCTTCTGTTGACTTTCTAACAGCTCCCTGTTTTAATTACTTAAACGTGATATGACAAAAATCTATATATAAATCTATATATATATATATCTCTTTTATTGCTTTTGTTACAGCACTTTTAAATGTGCTAGACAACATTATAAATACAATATAGCTATATATCTAAAATCTATATCATCGTTTTATATTGTAATATCACCAGGCTCTAAATCTTGCTCTATAGTAAAGCCCTAAGGCATAATAGACATAACAGTATGGCTTTCTGTAAAGCTGCTTTGAAACAGTGTGTATGGTGAAAAGCGCTATTAAATTTGACTTGTTAATTTGACTTGTTAATAAATTTGACTTGATACGTTTTCGAGGCAGACAAATTCAGTGCTGTAATTTAAAGAAAAGGCAGAAAAGGACAGACACTGACAGGAACAGGGTATTAGAGATGTCCTTGGGGCTGTCAACCAAAAAATGAAAATAAAAACACAAGACATATCACCATCGAAACAGTGTCATTTTTGACACTGTCTGAAACTGATTATGACCATGACCATGTGTAAAAGTTAATGGGCATCAGTTTGGATGTAAAAAAATAAATCGGATTTAAAAACCAAATCAGATTTGTGTGCAGTGTGAACAAAGATCTTGAAACACAGTGAGAGAAAGAAACAGAAAATGCAGAGAAACAGAACGAAATGTCAGAGCGGGAGTTGGAGATGAGAGGAGGAAAATATGAAGGTACTGACCTAAATTGCGCTTTTTATCATCAATGGCGATGAAGCGAATGCAGGGATTATTGGAGACGTACTTGGCCGCCCAAGGGACGTCGATTCGTGCGTCGGCTTTGTAGAAGAGTCCAAGTGCGTAGCGGGAAGAGTAGCTGACAGCCTCCAGCTTCTTCCTCTGAGTCTCCCCCATCACTGCACAGACACACACAAACACAACAGCACACGATGAAGCCTCTGGGCCTCTCTTAGTTCATCTCTCTGTTCACTTCAGACAGAAGTCAGAGTTGGTGCCTGTGAAGAACGAGCTTGTAGCATTCATGACGCACAGATCAAATGAGGGAACACTGTGCCATCAACTCACAGAGCTTCTATAGCACCAAGTCTGATAACACAAATGGGTTAGTGTGACTTGAGTGTGTGGTTGATGTGTAGTGCCTATAAAACACAACCAACTAGCTCCTTTTTGCAGCTGAGATGAGCCGTGCAGAGGTTGAAATGGACAGTGAGTGACACTTTAATGAGAATGCGGTTCATGGACTGATTCACTTGTGCATACGGGGCTCTTTTTTTTTCTTTTTTTTTTTGAAAAATGCTGTCCTTGTTTCCTGTCTGGAACATCTGTTATTTATTGGAAACAAGCAGTCACACTAAGGCCTGCTGTAGTTATTTAGGGCCCACAGGTACTGAGTGTAGTGGAGGTCAAAGGTCAGCCCTTGTGGAATCAAATGCATATTTCTACTCAAAGACACCCCTGTTTCCAGTAAGGAAGAAAGTATTTCTATTTCACGGACAACCGACAGAAAGACCTGATCAACATTATCTATCTGAGCAGTATCTTCCCCTCCTGAAGCAACAAACAGATGTTTGGTGAAAAGTGATGAACAGAATGCTAACTCATCATTTTCCCTTTGCACATGAGTGATTCAGTTCCAAAGGGCAGTGTCAACAAGCTCGGGCACTCCTCTGTGGCCCCAATAAATCCATATACCATTTAAAGACATCATGAAATCAGTTTCCTTTCCTGTGTTGATGTAATTCCTATTGAAACAGGAAGTTTAGGTGGGACATATAGAACGGCCTGTGCTTTATAAAAAAGCAAAGAAAAACAACGCATAAGTCAGAATTTTTTATTCTTCTTTTAATGATTCCGGGTTCCCTTACTGTTCAATTAACAAATTTATATTAATTAAAAAGCCTATTATTTTACATGTATTTAATTATGAAATATATTTAATTAATATTGCATTAAGAGTCATTATTATTATTAATCTGTTGCACACTTGTAACCTGTATGTCTTTGATTCTGTCTGCATCACTGAAAGAATACAGATGCAAGAACCAAAAAACAAAACAAATGTAATTTGATTCCAGTATTTTTCCACTGTGTAAACGGTTCAGCAGATGAGTAAGCAATTTTTTGCTCTGTTTTCTGAGAAGAGAAAGGCTGTTCATTTTAAATGTGTATATCTGCTAAAGGTGTATTCTGTCACTTATAGCTGTAATAAGCGTATCGACAATAAATCATAAATGTACAGTAGAATTTACTGTAGATGACCTCAAAGTTCCCTATCAGTCAGTAACGCTTTGACGTTACGTCAAAACTGACTGATGCATTGGGATCTTGCCCGATAGCCCAATCACCTTTGAGTGGTAACAAAACAAGCCAATGTACATTGGCGAGTGAGAAATGCATGATAAGTAAGGAATTACAAATTTAAGTATCTGAACATAACATCACATGAAAAACTAAGGGGAAGTACATTGTATTTAGCATTTAAGGTAAAGATGATAACATCGGATGAATGATTCGGTTAAGCAAAGATTTTAGCAAGAGGTTCCTGTCAGTCCTGTTCTCTTTATTTTAAGTCAAATGAGTAATGTTACTGACAATCTCACCCTTTGTCTTTAATGGCTCTTGGAGCCACTGTCCAATTCTTTGAATAGTTCTGCTGATTGGATTAGGACTGGTGACACTCCAGAGTCTGGGGTGGGTTTCTATACCTGGATAATTCATTTGCATGCTTTGTTTAAGGTCGTCAGCCAGGTGCTTTGTCTGCATTTCTAAGCACTGCCTCCTAAAATCTATATAAACTACAATGTACACTGCCTTAGGCCCCATCCACACTACTACGTTTTAGTTTAGAAACGCAGACCTTTTGCTACGTTTGCACCTCACGTCCACACTAAAACGGCAAAAACGAAGACCTAAAACAGAGAAGTTTAGAAACGCTGCCGACCCCGTTTTGCGTTTTGAATCTCCGGAGGGCGTTTTAGTGTAGACGGGTCAAAACGGAGGACTTTAGAAACGATGACGCAGAGGCTCACGCTCGGCTCTCTGATTAGATGTCATACAATGGAAGAAAACAGCCACAGCCTGGACTACCAGTTACGTTAGTGCAAGTAAATTCTGCATTTCACAATGCTATAACTGCCGACATGCTCCGGAGGCAAGGTATTATTCCAGCGATCTGACAGTTCCCGTGTGCAGCGGCGGTATCGACCGTACATGGAGCGTCGGTTTTGAGTTAAGCCGGGAAGAACCAGCGCATGGTGGGATAATTTTATCAATGAAGTTGTAGTTCCTGAAGAATGGTGCGAAAACTCCTGAATGTCCAGATCGGCACTTATCAACCTCAGCGAAATCTGAGGAATAGTCAATCCGTTTCCTGTTTACACCGGCACGCGCATGCCCAGTGTAGGTGAATGGTGACGTGATCCGCGTTTTCAGTCGTTTTAATGTGGACGGAGATCAGTTCTAATACGCAACTAAAACGCTGGTGTGGACGGAGATCGTATTCGTTTAATTCTCCGTTTCTAAACTAAAACGCAGTAGTGTGGATGGGGCCTTAGTTATACTTGATGACTGCAGCACGAAACAGAACAGGAACATTCTCAATAGAAAAAGTTATCCCATAATTTACTCAACCTGTAGCCATCCTAGATGTATATGACTTATTTCTTTCAGCCAAACACAATCGGAGTTATATTTAAAAATGTTGTGGTTCTTCCAAACTTCATAATGAGAGTTAATTGTACCATAGAATTTGAAGCCCAGAAAAAATGCTTCCATCCATCATAAAAGGGATACAAGGAGCCATTCACTTCCTCTACTTCGGTACGCTACACCTCCCTGGTTGGGCCCCAGAAATCCACCTCACTGCCCCTTAGGCCTGTCACGATTATGAAATTTGGGCGAAGATTAATTGTCTAAAAAACAATCATGGTTATGGCGATTAATTGTAAGTTTTATGGCTTTTGCGATTTGAAGGATCCTGAACAAGTTATGATTAATTATTAATATTTCCTCTTTGAGCTAATTCGTTACATGGGAATGGTGCAGAAGCACACATCGTGTGACCATCACACCATTCTGTCGTCGTACTTTCAGCCCGTTGTCAGACCTTGCTTTTCTACAGGCCAGAGTGCCCCTAGAACAATTGTACATGCATGTTGTTGTTACAACAGATGTCTCCAGAATGGGCTGGGGCACTGTAGACAATGATCGCACAGCTTCAGGATCCTGAAATGGACCAAGACTGCAGTGGCACATCAATTGCCTCGAGTTGCTAGCAGTACTTATGGCCCTGTACCAATTTCGACTGTTATTGCAGGACAATTGCCAGTTGCTGTATTCCATGACTAAGGGGACCCTCAGCTCGAAAACACTGGCACACAGCTGGCCCCAGGGCCTATGCAAATATTCGTTTCCCCCAGTGAGCCTGCTCGCACAGACACTGTGCAAGGTCAGGGAGGTTGGGGAGCAGATTCTGATGGTTGCGCCTTACTGGCCCAACCGGACCTGGTTCTCTTACCTGATGCTCCTTGTTACGGCCCCCTATGGCACCCGTGGCCAGACCTCTGTAAACTCCACGGTTGGTATCTGGATGGGACGCGGAGGACTTAAGTGGCCTACCACAAGCAGTGATAGACACGATGACTCATGCCAGAGTACCCTCTACGAGGCAAGCTTATGCCTTGAAGTGGAGTATGTTCGTTGATTGGTGTTCTTCCCGTCAGGCAGACCCCCATAAAAGCCCAATCAGTGCCGTGCTTTCTTTCCTGCAAGAAGAACTGGAGCGAAGGCCTCCACCTTAAAAGTGTATGTTGATGCTATTACGACGCAGTAGTAAGTCTGTGGAAAAACAGGGAGGAAGGATACTGAATCCTCATCGACCATGCCTCATCCCTCTTGGGACCTCTCTGTGGTATTAACAGCCCTATAGAGAGCACCCTTTGAACAATTGCAGTAAGTTTGAGCTTAAGATCCTGTCTCTCAAGACAGGATCACGTCTTTCCAGAGGGTGGGGCCCTTCAGGCATTTTCGTTCAGTGAAACATGCCTTGAATTTGGACCGGCTAACTCTCAAATAATTCCCATAAGACCCCAGCCCAGATATGTGCCCAAAGTTCCCACCACTGTATGCCATTTGCACACTGCATGTTTACGTGGACTGCACATAGAGCTTTGGAAGCTCTGAGCAACTCTTTGTTTGCTTTGGAGGTCAGCAGAAGGAAAATGCTGTCTCCAAACAGTGGTTGGCCGACTGGATAGTGGATGCCATCGTCTTGGTGTTTCAGTCCCAAGGCGAGCCATGCCCCCTTGGGCTGAGGGCTCTCTCCCCTCGGAGTGTTGCCTCCTCCTGGGTGTTGGCGCACAGCACCTCTCAGACATCTGCAGAGCTGAGGTCTGGGCGACACTAACACATTCGAGAGATTCTACTATCTAAGGGTGCGTTTCTGTCCAAATGGTTAGTCCACATGTGCATTTCCATGTTACCTCCCTACAGGCAGGATGTGGTCTCCATATTGTCCCTCTCCATCTGGATTCGGCACGCTTTCCCAGTGTTATCCAACCAGTTATGGCTGCATAGGGTAAACCGAAAGGAACAGCCGCTATCCACCTTCCCCTTGAAAAGTTATGTCCTTCCATCCCACCAGGTACGCAGGTCTATGAGGCTTACATGGGGCGCTGGGAGGGGTCAGCGGGGGATCCCAATGCATCAGTTCTGGCGCAACGTCAAACATGACTGACTGATAGGGAACATCTCAATTACTAATGTAACCCCCCTTTCCCTAAAAGACGGAATGAAGATGATACTACCTGCCTGCCACAACCGCTGTACCACAGCTGAATGGTCGGGACCCTGTTTTGGCTCCTCAGCACAAACTTGAATGAGTGAGCTTGCCATGCAAATCTAACTCACCAATGTATATTGGCTTGTTTTGTTACCAATCAAAGGTGATTTGGCTCTCAGGCGAGATCCCAATGCTTCCTTTGAACCATTGCAGTAAGTCTGACGTAATGTCTCATTTCCCTCCTTCAGGAAACAGGGGTTACATTAGTAACCAAGATGTTTTTAAAGTTGACCTATTATGACCAGTATCAAAGTCTTGATTTTGTTTTTGGGATCTACTAGAAAAGGTTTTCATGCTTCATATTTCAAATATATATATTTTTCACATATTGATGCAGCACCTCTCTTACCAGTCTGTTTAGTTCTGGTCTCTATGGCCCTGTTTACACCTGGTGACTTCATGCGTTTTTACTGATCAGATTGCTATCTAATTTATCAAAAGATTCCAGTTACACATGGTAAATACATAAATGTGTTTTCACAAAATAGACATAAATTCGATCTTCAATTCCTGTGCTATATGCAGTTTACGGCACCGAAAGCAACAGATATAAGCTGCATTTTATTGATCATCAGCTAATTTCAAAGTCAAAGACCGCAATAGGAGAGAGCACTAACAGCACTGGTAAGATCATTTTATTTCTTAACGTTTAATGAAGATGATTGTGTGTTTCGCGTCTGCGACTTACTTTTCTTTTTGATTTGCGATAGTTTGCGCATTGGGTTGATGAAGAGACTCTCAACTGCTCATCTTCGGTGATGCGTGCTGCAGTAGCACCATCATATCTGGCTATAACATGACATAGCCTATAACATGCTCTTACACGTTTATTTTTCAGCATTGTTGGGGGGAATAAATTTGACATGTGGTTTCAACAACCAGAAGCATTTAGATGCCCAGTTTCATCTGGAATGCGGCCCAGACCACCTCTTGATGTGGTTTGAGCGATCGGATTTAAATCCGTCTCAAATGTGTTTCGGAGGGCATTTACACCTGGTCTTTTTACGATCGGATAGCTATTCGATCACAGAAAACGCATGAAGTAGCCAGGTGTAAACAGCCCCTATAAAGCACCTCCTTCAGAAAACCGCAATGTGCTCTGACTGCTCGCCTGGAACAGTGTGTTGTGATTGGTCAACCACTTCGAGTGTGTTTCGGAAATTTCATCCCCTTTAACATAACTGCGAGTTTCAACACAATATTAACGCCTGTCAACCAGGCCTCGCTGCCTTTTTTTGCATTATTATTTTGAATGATTTAAATAAGGAAAATTGTGATGTGCATTCCCGGAAGAAAACTCAAGGCTACAATTAAGGCATTTCAAGGAGTTCAAAAACAGTGCTAAAGTATATAGAGAATTACTCCTTTTGGAGTGGAATTTGTGCAGAACTTTTTCAAGCTCAAACAGCAACATTACACACTAAAGAAAGTTGAAAATGTAAAAAAGCATAATAGGACTTTAAAAGATTTAAAAAAAACATCCAATCCCAAAGTTAAAATGGAACTGCCACCTGGCTCGCTGAATAACAGTGATGCCATGCAAACCCTTCCAAACATCATAACCCAGCTGTAATTTTGTCACAAGAAACGCTTCACCAATTGTAAGTTTGATTAGAAAGTAACCAACTGACAATGATGGAATACGAAAATAGATGTTAAGCAGTCACATGACTGTCCCCGGAATGCCCCCGGACATTTAAAAAAACATCCAATCCCAAAGTTAAAATGGAACTGGCACCTGGCTCGCCGTATGACAGTGATGCCACGGAAACCCTACCAAACATCATAACCCAGCTATAATTTTGTTGTCACAAGAAACGCTTCACCAACTGTAAGTTTGATTAGAAAGTAACCAACTGACAATGATGGAATACAACAATAGATGTTAGGGCTGGGTATTGTTAGGAATTTCACAATTCGATTCGATTTCGATTCTTGAGGCTTCGATTCGATTCGATATTAATTTATTAGCTTCGATATCGATTCAATAATAAGTAAATACACAAGTAATTATAGTACCTGAGTATATTTTTAAATAATGTGTGCAGTATTACCAATGTTTAAGAACAAATTGACCCCGGCATGTTTCCTGTCATGGTTTATTTAGCAGAACAAACTGTACAATATTGTACATGTGTTGAATACAAACCACAACTGTAACAAACAGGTGCTTTAATAACACCTCTAAAGTGCATGTAACTGTAAGTATTAGAAAGTATATTTCTTTCTTCCTATACATTATATATACAAGTTATAAAAGAAATGTAAACAGAAACACAAAATGTGCATACTCATAAAAAAAATGCGCTTCGGCACACGCGCGCACATTTCGCACACACACGCTCTCTCCCTCTCTGTCGTGCACGCACTACGCGGTTTGGAGCTCGCGAGCTCTAGATTTCGGGAGAATTTGCGTACATCAGGGAGCCGCGATCAATATGCGGGAGACTCCCGGAGTCTTATTGGGTGCTTCTCAATATCCCTCCTCGTCTCCTCGCTCCTCTGTCCTCCATCCTATGACCCGGAAACCAATCAAGCACAGCCATCTTGAAGGACATCTCAATTATCTAATTGCACCGCGAGGAGTCGAGGAACGAAGTGAGGAGGCTTTCAGAGGAATCATGAGCGAGGATACACAGGTGTATCCTATGCGGAACTGTTCCATTGACTAAACGTGACGCACGTATACATTCTCCTCCCCCTTCACATCGGTCACAATCTTTTTAAATTATAGTTTACCTATGCAGTTTATATAAACCACACATCTCACATATTTCAACAGAGTGTCTTGCTTTATTATTATTCATTATGAATTTCTTAAATAAACAAACTTCAACAACATAAGGGCAGATGCTTTGAGCGCTGCTGATGACGCTGTGAAGTGACGCTCGAATGATCAAGATTCCAATGTATAAAAAAAGCTTTCATTCGATTCCTCCGTCCTCATTTTCTTTCCTTGCGTCCTTCCCTCACAACCTACAGGGGAGGAGCTGAGGCGCTAGGAAAGGAAGCGAGGAAAGGAAACGAGGATGCACAAATAAGAAATGAGAAGCACCCATTGTTGTTCTTATCATCATTTAGAGGGGCTTAGGAACATTTTGGGGGTTGCTTCAGCCCCCCTAAAATAGGCCTAACGACGTCCTTGTTTGGTGGTGCAGGCTTGAACGGAGTGCAGTTACTGTCCGTCATTTTGCTGTTTTGGTAAAGCGCGTCTTGTACAACGCTGAACGCTCTCACTAGAGTGTTGCCCACAGCGCCGCCACTGGCCGGTGGGCTGAATCGATTAATAGGATTTGATGAATCGATGTTGAATTGAGAAACAGATAATTACAATGCATTGATGAATCGATATTTTTACCCAGCCCTATTAAGCAGTCACATGACTGTCCCCGGACATGTCCCTTTGATCACTGTTTGTGTCATCGCGGAACATCTGGGGAAGATTAGGAGCATGTAAATGTGCCCCATGGTACAGAGACAATCTTCTGCAGCATCTGAGTGTGGAAGGCCAAGGATAATGCAAACCCTGTCAGCTGAATCCATAAAGAGGCTTTCTTTTTCTCATTGTAATGGAATCTGGTTACAGAACACACCATTGTTAAACGGCGTAAAAGATCTCAACGCGGGAAGGGTTATCTAATACAGATATGAGAACGCTTTTTACCACATTAACCCATTTAAGTTGTCAGCAAACACTTTCCCTAGAACTGGACAATGAGCGCAGATGCACATTAATGAATCATCTCCTTTCAAAAGGCTATGACTTCCATTTCAAGTAAAACGAGACCACCTATTTGGTGGTATGAATGACTTCAGCGATAGTCACAACTATTGAGATGTTTTTAGAGCTGTGCATTCAAAATAGACAATCACAGGCTAAGTATTTTCTGGCTGCTGGTAAAGCTCTAAGTCATGGTGTAAAGTGTATACTGCCCTACATTACCCCCAATCCCTTCTTGCCCGCTCAGGTTGGCAATTACCTCTGACAGGTTTGGACTGTGGGTCTTCTAGATTTCAGCTCAATCACATGCACAGAGCTCACAAACCAGCTGAACTGAGAGAAATAACAAAGCAAAGAATCTACATACTGCTTTCAACTTAGGTTAAAATCATATTTTATAGACACAGTATTTAATTATTTTCATAACAAATGATATTGTCAACAAAGTTACAATACAATTTTTAAATATCTGTTATGACCCTTTTTTGCTTTACTGACATTCAATGGAAACAAGAAAAGCTGGCCTTTTTTCACAAGGTCAATGTCACAAATTTGCTTACCTTTGATTAGTGACCAAAAAATGGGACAGAATCAGATTTTTTTTAATACTGGTGCATGCCTAAAATATTCCCTATCTATTTTGTCATAACTTTTGTTTTTTTTCAAACTTTTCAATATCCTAAAACTTCTCTCCAGTTCTTAAAGCATAAGAAAAAACATTATTACATTTTAAATTTAAAAGATGTTTGGACCAACAATATATTTCTAGAGAAAATTATTTTGAAATGCTTATGAGTAGTGTAATTCAAGCAAGTTAACTTAAGCAATATTACAAAATGATTCCCAGAATCCTCTTGGTATGTGGCTTTTTCCTTAATCAAGGTTCTTTATCAAGGAAGCAAGAGTTGGTTTTAGCTATACTTAAAATGATTTTTACATCCACAAATGATGTTCACCTGGTGGAAAATTATCCCAGTTGTCCTCAGCCCATGGAAAGATAATGTATGCTTTTTTATATATATAAATTATTCACCAAAATGTTCAGTTTAACGTTTTCCACTTCTTTATTAAAGATGAATATCCTTTGTCTGCTCGCTCTGATGGTTTCCTTGCTTAATGATAGGTAATGGCACTAATGTGCAATGAGAGCACTAGTGAGCACTTCAGTAAAAATGTCCTCTTAGTTTAGACCAGAGGGATTTGATTTCATTACTTTAGCCTCCTTCCCTGACACATCCTCCGGTCAAAGGACTAACAAATCCACATGAGCACAAATCTACACGAACAGTCAAGTTCTTTCAATATCCTGAAGGGGAAAAAACTGTTGCTCTATGTGAGCCCTGCATAGCCTCAATGTGAAACATACCGTACACGAAACCACATTCACTTACTGGGTTATACACACACCTGATGTCCTCTTCCTCTTCATACACTTGTCACCACTAGAGTCTGCTTTACATCTGTCTGGACCTTATAAATCTCCAATCAGGGCAGAGCGGAGGGGTTTCTGACAGCATGTGTTGTATGTGCGGGACCAGCCTCACACCAGCTACATTCACAAAGTCAGTGATTGGCAACTGTATTTACTGACAGATGTGACTCTGAAACTGCCCTGTTCATAAAACAGCTTACAGGAGCAGCTCAAATAATGCCTATAGTCAAGCTGCATTTGTACTCCTGTGCAACTATACTGACAGAGGTTGGGATGTACTTGAGATGTACATTAAAGTTCATGCTGTTAAATGGCTGATTTAAATTTTCTATTCTATTTTGTCTAAATAAATCAAAAACCAAAAACGTCCCTTCAAAAAGATTCATTTAGAAATTTGCTTCTACATTAAATTATTAGCATGTTTAATTGAGTGTTTTTTTTGTTTTTGTTTTTTGTTAGATGACATCTAAATGTAAAAATCTATCAAATCTTACTTAACCAAAAGCATCTTCATATAGTTATTTTATTTTTAAATGAGTATAGAGTGCAGCATTTTTGTTGTGTCCTGACATGGTTCTGTTCACACAAAATTCTTACAAGCTTGACATGCGGGGACGCCGGGGAGTGAATACAAGTAAACGTTCACAGCAAACTTTTACTTTTAGCTTTACATTTTTAGAACTCACAATTAAATTTCACAAGAGGAGTATTCTCACAATTAGAATTCACAAGGCAGTATTTTTAGGTGAACGATCGCTTTAAGAATGGCGCAAGAAAATTTGTGGCGAGCAGGACGAGGGCCGTGAGAGAGCGGCGTGAGGCCGTTGGGGTGATTACGGATGAGCGACACCTGCGCGATGCACCGGTCTCGTATCTCTCACAAAGGAGAGGAAGCATAAAAGGAGGAGTGACGAAAGTGAAGGGCCAGAGAGGACAGGCCTGCACTTGTGTTTTATTTTGTTATATGTGACAGCAGTCATCCATGAGGGGCTGCTCTCTTTCGTTTTGTATTTGTTTATTTTATTGATTAAGTCTTTAAATGTTTGCCAGTTCCCGCCTCCTCCTTCCCATAACAACAAACTGCGTTACAATATTGTAATATTACGATGTTATGGTGAACTATAATGCCTTTCTCCACTCATGTTCTACATTGTTTAAAGAATTTCTAAGGATTCAGATTTTTAGAAGGCAGCTGTCTGACTCTGAGTTGGGGAACAGGAACCTTTTTTTCACCGTTTGTGTAGCATTAGCAACACATTATTAGCTGTTTGATAATGTAGTCAAGCAAAAAGCTAATCATATTAATTTACCATGATGTGTCCGACGTTGTGGAGAGCGATACATAAAACACATTAAAATTCTGATACATCGACTTGTAGACAAACTGTTGATGAATCAGTTTCTGGTTCAAAAATATATGGTATTGAATATAGGGGGACTTTAACCAAATCTGGGTGTGAACAAACATATTTAGCACTCCAGATAAAACTGAATGCTGAATTCTGCTGCATTTATTTGATCATACACAATATTAATTAATGACCCAGTGAAATTTTCAGCAGACATTACTCTAGTCTTCAGGGTCACATGATCCTTCAGAAATCATTTCTAACATGCTGATTTGGTGCTCAAGAAACATTTAAAAACAGTTGTGCTGCTTAATATTTTTTTCCTCAAGATGCTTTGATTAATATAAAGTTCAAAAGAATAGCATTTTATTTTAATTATATCAATTTAAGGCATGATTGCTGAATAAAATAATTTATTTATAGAAAATCCTACTGACTCCAAACTTTGGGACAGTAGTGTATATAAAACGAAGAAAGGAAAATAGGACAATGCTAACCGCCACCTTTCCGACACACATATTCGGCACATTTGACAGCACACTTAAGAGACAAAAGCCTGGATTTCAAGCTACTCCCAGCAAAACCCAAAGCATCATAAGCTGATTGCTAATTAGCCACCACCTGACTGTGAGGGTTTCCCTCGTCTAACCTGAAAAAGCAAACTGTATGCAACTCTATAGCAGGAACCCAAGGCCAGTCATTGACACGTGTTTGGCTGTGCGAGTGACTACATTAGTATCTGTGAGCGTGTGTGCATGCAGCTCTGGGACGAGAAGGTTAACATTTTCCAGTTGGCCGCTCGGGGGCATGTGTTGAACCCTGCACTTGTGGCCCCTGGATCTTTGATGTGGGAGTGGGTGAAATGTTCATGAAACTCAGCATGTTGACAGAGCGATCCTTAATCAATACAGTGAGTCCTACAATATGTTTCTGCAAAGTGACTGTACTTACATAGTCACCAAACAACTTTTAACTAAAAAGTGACAACATATGTCAGGAACAGGTTAAGACATCTAGCATTTCCTTTAATCTAGAACTTCAATGCAGAGGTTGTGTGTACCAAAGGTCTGTTAGTCTCATGCTAAAGCATGAGATATTAGGCTTCATTCTAAATCTTCTTCTCTTAAGCACGCATGTGTGTGTGTGTTCGGATAAGGGGGTGGAGAATTACTGAGCTACGGGGTGATTAGAAAAGTAAGGACCCCAGGGAACCTGTAGGAGTGAATCTGGCTCAAGCCCAGGAAGTTATGCACATCTGCATTACATCTACACACACACACACACACACACACACACACAAACGCACACACACACGCACACACACAAAATCTCAAATTACTCATGAGCAGTAGTGCTGTGGATCCAGAGAGTAGTATCTCAACTTAAATAGGTATTTAACCTTATCCACATCCAAATGCTTATGTTCAGTGTGTACATGTATAAGTCTTTCATGATGAATGAGGCACACTCTAAAGAGGCACCATTTTAAAGCATTTAAAAGGCACGCTACCAACTTGTGGGCTGTTCTAAAAAGGTAGGCAGCATGACAATCATGCCTTCTAAGATACCTTATTTTCGCTAAATTCGAAAGAAGTGTTGAGTACTTCACTGCTGGAAAAAGGGGCCTTCAATAAAACTTGGCTGCCTATACAGTATAAAGGAAAAAAAAAACTGCCTGACTAGCAACAAAAGAAAAAAAGCTGTTGTCCCTTTTGCCAAATAATTATGAAAACTTCAACACCCATAATGCACTGGGCATGTTGCCATCCAAAACCAAACCCACCAATCTGCTATGGATACGCTTACCACAAATACTGCCTTGCTTTAGTAGGAAATACTACTTAGCAAATTTAATATTATAATGGTGTCAACTTGTATTGTTCTTGGATGTAAGAATTCACAGATAAAGCATTAAGTGGAGTGAGTTACTTTCGATTCCCAGTGAAGGCTCCAGCACATTATAGACAGTGGGAAGATGAGGCTGCAATGAATTATAAATGGAGAATGCCACTATGGAAAATCTGAAAAACCTCCATATTTGTAGTCAAACATTTCAAACTGGATGACCACGAACATCGTGTTTTAGGCCAAAAGGAGGGGAAAAACTGAAAGGATTTTTAAAAATTATTATTCAGTTCTGGCAGTTCCGCCCAACCCCCGAAGCAAAACGTTGTCACGTACAGGTAAGAAAACTGTTGCCACAGTGTTCCATTTTTTCCATATTGCTGTTTGAAAAGTAGACATAGTACGATACAATTACAATACCTGTTCCGTTAATAACCCTCTGTCGATCTGACTGTCTGTGGGCAGAGATACAAAAATGCGGAACTACAATTTGTAGATTTAACGAAAGCCCTGGAGCTGTCAAAAGTCTTTTGCTGACAAATAAATGTGAATTTCTCGGTCCAGGTAACATGAATAAGTAAACATTGTGCATCTACATATACTACCGACATTGAAACAATACAAAGTGCATTGAAAATCAGTGACTGACTAACGTTAAAAAAAGATTAATACATACTGTAACACATGCATTGCTCATGAGGATGACACATTTTTTGACAGACAGAGTTGCTACCTATGTAGAAAGTTTCAAATCAGTCACTCATGAGATTCCATTTCAGAATGCTCCCTTAAATGGCTGCCTATGTAGGCTGTAGACAGCAAAACAGCTCAGTGTGTTTTGGAACAGAGCCATATTTTTTTTTAATCCTGCTTATATCAGGAAGCCTCTATTTTAGAACAAGGAAATGTGCCATTTTCAAATGAGCTTGTGTGGATATAATTAGCAATAGTTAACATAACAATGAGGCTGATGAAAAGTGCTATTTGCATGTAAACATTTGGGTAGTGATTTCATGCAGAGCTGCATGTCATTTTCTGGGCTGGTTACACATCATAAATGTGGCTTGGCTTGAAAATATAAATCCAGTGTTTTTTTGCGACAAGCTCTCTGGTTCACAGGCAATCATTGAGGGGTAAAAGGCAGAAGGTGATAAATTACTATACAAGGGCATTTTCTCACGAAACAAAGTGCATATTTTGGCTGGTTATGTGTCATTTCTAAGCACACAGAGTCAGCTGGGACCATTCCAGCAGTAGTTATGGAATACGTGTGAATATTTCCTAAAGGAATAGGTCTTGAGAATCAAGTTTTTTCTCTTCTCGACGATTGGCCTAATTGGAGACATCAGTGCAGGGTGTCAGGGGATGTGATATAAACCTCTTTTAGGAGGTGTAACTGTCCCATGGTCAAGTAGACTGATTAGTACTCATTGGTGTTCATCGCTGGGGGAGCGATTACAAAAGGGACCTTTGTGAAAAATGAGAGGTCAAAATGAAAATTGCGTACGGGACCTTCAAAGTTAACCCTTCAAAAACCACACAAAGAGTATGATGGTAAGCCATTCAAACTAAGTTGTTGAACATTACCGTCGTGTTCACTTTGAAGCATCAACTTTGGAGGTCCCGTACATTTGCATTATATGGACTCACACAGATTGATTATTTTTCCAAAAATCTTTGTTTGTGTTTGTATGAAGAAAGAAAGTCATATGCATCTGGAATGGCATGAGGGTAAGCAAATAATGAGAGAATTTTCATTTTGGGGTGGAGTATCCCTCACCCTCGTGTTGTTCCAAACCTGTATGACTTTTTTTCCCTTTGTAGAACAGAAAAGAGGTAAATTTGGAAGAATTTTTACACAAAAAGCACAAAATAATAATAAATAAATAAAATAACAGCATACAGGTAAGTAAAACTGTTTAACTGTTGTTTTAACAGCATTAATTAATACAAATTTGCAGAAATATGGCAGAGTGAAAAGCCCAACATTAAATTTTAATTGTTTATTTAATATTATTCAGAAGAAACAACATTCACAAAATGGCTATCTTCAAATGTGCAGCACACTATCGTGGACTGCGTACAGATTTGGCCAAATGATAAATGACATACTGGGTTGACTCAAACTAAAATACTGAATGAAATAAAATGCCACATCCAGCATGCAGAGAAATCCAAAACAAGTTTATTTTTGAATTTGGGTGGTCACGTTGGCATTGTTTGATTGTTGGAGGCAACATTGTTGCAGGCGCACCAACTCCCAAGCATTCATCATTGTTCCCTGTAAGGGCTGGCCTTTGCTGCTTCCCTCTGGGACGCCACACAGCAGCAGGGCATACTGGAAGGCTACACAGAGTGCACAAGAGAGCTGAACCATTTCCCAATTTATGATCTCTCAGCCCTTTAAAGGTTGATTTAATATTTGCCTGAGAGGTTCTGGAAAGCTTCCCGAAAATAAAAAGGACGAGAGAACAACCCCCCCCCCCCCAAATAAAACAAAACCAAAAAGGGAGTCGAGTGTTGTTTATCTAACATTTAATGCACTTGTTGGTGAACTGTGTCCAAAAATAAGAAGTATTTATTAGTCTGGGTGAAGTGGAGGCGGCCTGACACCATTCAGCTTCAAAGGGGATTTGAACAGGAGCGAGGGGTCCATCATTAGCCGTAGCTCCTAATGGACCACGTTTCAACACGCATTTGCACAAATGTCATGAGATTGGGATGATGTACAGCACGTTGGGAGGGAAGAGACCTGAATTGCTTTTCCAACTGCTCACCGAGAGCCAGGTTATATTTGAGTAACTTGAAAAAACAAAGGCAATGAGATGTGTGCCTGGTGCCAAGGCAAGCTGAAGCTAGCGCTGCCAAACCACCTGAATGTGAAAACACTTCATCTCATGTATGCAATTAAAGTAAAGCAACATTATACTGTAGATGCCTCCAAGTTGTTTGAAAACTTTTAGTATCCAAACACTGATAAATCATCACTCTTATTTGCCAGGTGATTTTATTAAAGGTGACTCATAAATAGGCCTCCATGTAGGCTGGATTCACTTAAATGCTGATCTAGTGAATGAGGTTTTGCCCTTCAAGTCTTAGCCTGAAAAGAACTTCAAATGAGCGCATTTTTGGTTTTGAATGCGGCAAAGTCTTTAACACATGCTCAATCTTTTCATATGTCTGCCAAATGTGATTAAACATGCAAAGAACCGTAGTGTGCGCTGTAATTCATCCACAACAAGATGTTCTTGAGGATGTTCTCCATCTATTAAAGAAGCTTATATACACATTAGAGATAATGGCCCTCACTGTAAAACATATCCAGGTTTTCTCCTACAGCACTGGCCCAGAACACAGAGGAATCTGTGGGCCAGCTACAGATCATCCATAAACCGCAGGCTTTGGCCGATGCTATAAATGAAAACTTCTCAGCTCTTTATATCCGGAGTTTGAGCCCTGGCCGCTAGAGAGACGGATGTGCCTCCACAGCTGCAGGCCACTTTAAAGCGGCACAGGTTTTCAGGGATGTTTATTAATGTTTTTTGCTGGAGGGACTTTTTTTTTCTCGGTTTCCCTGCAAACAGGGCAATAATGGACACTTTTGTTTAGCCAGGTAAATGAAGACGAAACCGCTCTGATGTCAGCTGAAATATCTGCTGGATAAACAAGGTGACTGCCAACACGACCGTGCGGTTTGTTTCATAGATAGCTTGAGTGTAATTTGGGACCAAACAGAGACATTTAGGGCAGCTACCTGAGGGCTTCAGCGCTGACGTCAAGGCACATGTTATTTTAAGCAGTGGGTCAAAGGTGACCTATTTCTTTTACAGAATATTTTGCCCCAACATGGTGAACTGAAAACTATATTATAGTGTAAAAGTCTGTTTTTAACTAATGGACAATGCTAAAAGCCTTCATCATAAATGTGTATGGAGTGTCTGGCGCTGCAGTGGACTTTCAGTGATGTGGTATAGGAAATCAATATGTCCCATTTCTACCTCCAGACTCATTCAGAGAGCAAATAAAAGCAGCTTTAGTGTGGAAAAGCAATCAATTTGGTTATCTAAATTATAGTAAATTACTTCAGGAGTGTTACAATGCTTTACAGATGTAATGCAACATTTTTTTGCAACATCTAAAATCCAGCCCAGGGTCATTGTAAAAACATGACTGTGGCGACATTTTTGCAAAATTATATTTTTGCTTCTTGCATCTTTTGTGAAACTTTCAATGTGATTGTATAGTGAGTGGCTCTTAAAGCGAGTTCAGGAAACAGATGATTGTGAATCTGCAACGTTTTATTAAGTTGTTTGTTGTACGTATCATGGCAGTTCGAAAATTCAAAATGTTATTGGTCTATTGGGTTTGAAAATATTGTATCACAAATATTTTAAAAATATTAAAAAAAAATATTGTATACACTAAACCCTACCCTTAACCTAAACCGATAGCATTAACAAAAGCAAACATTCCATTTAAACTTGACTTGTACCACCTCGACGAGTGTTCCACCTCCCAAGTGAGCTACAGAGCAAGTTTATTAAGTCAGAAAAGCAATATGGAGTTGATTATGTGATACAAACATCAAAATGTATTCATTTACAAATCATGCACTATGGTATAAGTGTTTTGAGGTCATAACATAGTACTGTACATATTATACATAATCATATAATATAGGACCTGTGTAAAAATAAATATTTATTAAATTGCTGATATTCCCCTGCAATGGTACTAAAACCATGGTACGGCCTATAACAGATTTGATGACAAAATGTTCCTTGTCCCTTTTCATAGCATGAAAAGAAACAAAAGAGTAACACTTGCACAAGTGAACTTACAATGCCATATTTTTGTATAATTTATGTAAAATAGTGTTTAAAACTATCCAAATACACATATTCTCCATTAGAATAGAACAAAAGCTGACTAAATGGAGAATGGCAGTAGCAAGTAAAGTTTTAAGGCAGGTCTTAGAGAAGGGTGTACAAAGAGCTTTTACAAAAACATCATAATGTGGTACTATGTGCTTCCTCAAATATATGACTAACCAGTGTAAAACACACATTCTTCCTGTATTTAAAAATTCACACAGAACAAGCTCTATTTTAAAAGGGCAGACAGTTATTTTTTGTGCATTATAGCTGAAGTTAAATCAGGAGTGCATGATGAAACAGACGCAGCAGAGAACTGACATGCAAATGTGCAAGAGCAGCCATTACTGATGAAAGATCATTTCAGTTTTAAGATGGCTTGGCAAGGGAACTGCTATTAGGAGCACGACTTAGCCAGAGCCGTTCCCGGCCTTGTCAAAAGAAGCTCTTTCTCTGCATCACAAATTCCTCTTAATTTAGAGGGCAACTCACTGCTCATTCATCTTCTGTTCTAATCCAAATACAGATCATGGCACTACCCAAAAATGCCGTTCGCTCTTGGCACACCAGGGGTGAGATTATCTCAAGCCTCTGAAGTCACAATGAGGCTCTTCAGGCAGCGGAGGATTTTACACTCACAACTCTGAGGTTTGGCCTCAATTTCTCACATGCTTGACTATGGTGTCTTCTTTTCTGGGTGTGCCTCTAATTTAAGCTCTGTGTATTTTACATCTTCCTCTTTTTATGGACAGTTTCCTGAATGAGGTTTGTGTGAAGAGACGTTGAAATGTATGCAAATGTATGTGTATATGTTTCTGCAACAAACATGTGTAATGCATGCTCTGGTTGATATCCTTAAACAAGCCCTGTTCTCAGTTGGATGTTCACTTGAAAATAATTATCAGTTTATTAATTTAAAAAAGGTAAATAAACAAACCACTTATTAAACTAACAAATACAAATGTATATTTAAAATCATTTCATTAATTAAAGAGATAGTACACTTAAAAATGCTAATTGCTCACCCAAAAATGCAAATGTCATATCAAAACACTTTCTTTCTTTTGAGGAACATTAAAGAAGATATTTTGAGGAATGATGATAACCAAACATTTTTGGTGACCATTGACTTCCATTGTATGGATGAAAGAAAAGAAAACCGCTGAGACATTTAAAAAAATATTTTCTTTTATGTTCCACAGAAGAGATTCAGACAATCCAGGTTTGGAATGATGATGAAAATGAATGATGACAGAATTAGCATTTTTTGGGTGAACTATCACTTTCATGTTTAATATATAATTAGTAACTCATTTTACATTTCTGTATTTGCCTGTTGCGTTTATTAACGAGATAGATCACCAAAAAAGAAAAATGTTGTCATTAGTTACTCATCCTCAAGTTGTTTCAAACCTGAACGAGTTTTCTTTCTTCTGTTGAACACAAAAGAAGATATTTTAAAGAATGTTAGTAATCAAACAGTTGACAGTAGCTATTGACTTTCATAAGTAGGAAAAAAAATACTATGGAAGTCAATGGCTGCTGTCAACTGCCTGGTTACCAACATTATTCTAAATATGTTCTTTTGTGTTCAACAGAAGACAAACTCATACAGGTTTGGAACAACATGAGGGTGAGTAAATGATGACAACATTTTGATTTTTGGGTGAACTATCCCTTTTTTAAAAGTCTTCTTAACAACAACAGCAAAAAAAATCTCTCTTTTTTATCAATTTGTTAAAAAAATGTCATTGAACAGTTCACACATGCATAGCTGATATACGCATAGTTAATATAAAAACACTGGCTAGTAATTTCCTACTACTTAATTCTGAAAAAACAGAGATTCTAATTATTGGACAAAAACCTTCCTCACGTAATAACCTAGAATACTGTTTAACACTTGATGGCTGCTCTGTCAAGTCTTCGTTGACGGTTAGGAACCTGGGTGTGCTCTTTGATACCAATCTTTCATTTGAAAGTCATGTTTCAATTATCTGTAAAACCGCATTCTTCCACCTTAAAAAAAAATCT